>NC_142167.1:56956104-57127682 GCF_029865625.1 Vigna umbellata
CTCCTTTGCACTTTTTGATGTCTTTTCTGATTTCATCTCTCTCCTTCTTCACTTCTTTCACCAAATTCACCTTAAAACCTGCAAAAAACACTGAAATCAAGCATAAACCTGTCCAGCTCTCTTATTTCTGAAAATATCAATAAAAGCATGATTTCAAGCTAGTTTCTGAGTATAAAGGTTGCTTTTAGTATCAATTTTAAGCATCAAAATAACAGTTTTTCAACTGTTATCAAGACTCGGTGACTATTAAAATGTCAGGATGAACGCCAATACTAAGCTTTCCCTATTCATACTTTTACCACAACTTGATCGTTGCAAAAATGAAGTCCTTGACACTAGGAAGACTCAGGCGTTGCCTGATTGATGATCGTAAGAAGAAAAGATAAGAATTTGCAGAGAGAAGAAGAAGAAGTTTAGAGAGAATGAGGAGAAAACTGAAATTCAGAAACATTTGGAGAAGAAAGTGCATGCAGGAATGGCTCGAGATTTTTGAAAAAGCTAATTATATCCTACCGTCAAAATCTACTCGGTCCAATCCAATGCACTCATCTGGATTCCACTTTGTTGTTGAATTTAAGGGTCTTGACATATTTTGTCTTAATTAAAAAAAAAATAAAAGCAGTTAAAAGTAGCAAGAGATAATTAAAAATAGCAAAAATTACAATTTTCTCATAAAAGCCTAAAAGTCAAAATTATTACAAGGATACGAATCAACCTCATTTTTTTTTCTCTTCTTGTCTGTTAACATATTTTTCATTTTGTTTTTTCTCCTCTCTCAGATAATTTTTTTTATGGGTTTGCATGATTTCTTCTCTCAAATTTGTGGCTAGATTCTTCTTTCTAATCCTTTACAACCAAATGGTAATGTTTTTCTCTTTATTCTACAAAAAGAAGCTCGACGTGAAATTCTTGATACAACTTCATCTTTTTCTCCTTGTAATAACTTAGTTTTCTACATTAATTCTTTTAAAAAATTTCAATCTAATAACAATAAATATAAAAGTATCAAAATGTAGTCACTGTGACTTGTTGGATCACACAAAAGATAAATGTTATAAGATTGTTGATTATCTTCCAAACTATTTGAAGAATTACTACTAATAATGTACATCATGTTGATACTCAACCTAATAGTTCTTCAACTTCTTTATCTATTTTAACTCTTGCTCGTGCCAAAATTGATTCATTTTCTCACTACAAAAATGTCTAGTGATCTATACTACATAGAGTGATATTCCTACCATTATAATAGACAAGGACATGAATATTGATGTGCATTTCATACATCAAATTTATCTTATGCTATTATCAATTATGGTAATAGTACCACTAATGAAACTTGGCATAAATGCTTATGTCACACACTTATTATTGCTAATTAAAAAACTCCTTTAAGTTTGATTAGTCGACGTATTATTGTAGCACTTTGAACTTTCTAAGCAAAAATACTACCATTTTCATTAATTCTTTTATTTCATTCATTATAAGGGACTTTAAACATCCTACATATCATATCAAGAATTTTGCTATTTTCTCCATTTAGTTGATGATAAAAAATAATATTTGATTTGGATTTATATGTGCTTAAAAACAAATATGATTATAACAAACTTATTCCTCGATTTTTCTCATATGTTGAAACTCAGGTTAACACCACTATTAAATTTTTTCAGTCAGATAATGATAAAAAAAAATTATTTCAAAGATTTTTCTTTATAATAAAGGTGTTATACATTAGTTTTCTTGTGGTAAAAGACCTTAATAAAACACCGTGGCAGAAAGAGAATATTTACATATTTTAAACATTGCTCGATCCTCACGTTTCATTTTAATATTCCTACAAAATTTTGAGGTGGGTGTTAAAATTATTTTTTTTCCTAGTTCTATTTCGGATAATATATCTCCATATGAAGTTTTATAAGATAAACTAATTGATTATTTATGCTTCAATTCTTCTTTCACGTAGACATATATTTAGTCCTAAGGTCACTACTACAGTTAGAAATTTTCTTTTCTAAAGACATTAAGTTTTATGAATATATTTTCCTTTCAAAAACCAAGATATGACCTTTTCTACTTCACTTCAAAAACCAAGATGTATTTGATCCTCACCTTTCAAAAGACATTAAGAAATTAATATAGGGTTTTGGGTTTGCCTCGAAAGGGTTGATAGTGTGGAGAGCCTTGACCTCTCTTTCTACTTCACTTCAATCGTTCTTTTCATTTTCTCACCATTTCTTTAAGAAACAAATAAAAGTAAACATGGGATAAGATAAAAAAGATGAACTAAAATAAAACACAATAAATTAAAATAAAATAAATTAAGCTAAACTGAAACAAAATAAAATAAAACTAAATACACATAATTACATATGTTATTTCTCAAATTAATAAATATATTTTGTATAATTTTTATTTTTGTATTTTATCTTTCTTTATTTTGAAATTAATTGTATTTTTTTCTTTTTTTCTATTATTTTTACTTGGAGGTTGACCATATAATAACGATATAATTAATTAAAAATAATAATAAAATAACTAGTTATTATGCTTTAGAATATTTAAAATAAAAGAAATGTAGAATACAACAAATATGGAAGAAAAGAATTTTATTATAAAATATTCTCATCTACAATCTGAGAAGAAAATACATTTAACGATAATACATTGTTCCAATTTTATCCGCACATAAAGGTAAAAGAAGAAAATTTGGAGGAAATTTAAAAAGTATAACAGGTGATTTTGAAGATAACGATAGTCCATATTTAGCAAGACCATCTGCCACCGAATTGGTCTCTCTAAATACATGATTCCAAGTAATGTAATCAACTCTGGCACCCATCTGTATTATTGAAGAAACAAGAGCATAAAATGGATGTTTTTGGTGGATGACTCTCCCGTTAATAAGTTGGATAGCGGTTAATGAATCACTTTCAACGATCAAATTTTTATGTCCCATTGATATTCCTATTTCCATTCCAAGCTTGATTGCAAATAATTCAGCTTCTGCTGCTGAATCAACTTTTAACACACTTGAGAAGGCAAAAAGAAAATCACCCTGAGAATCTCTGATAACACCTCCTGCAGCGGCCTTTTTCCCATCCCAAGTGTAAGCTCCATCACAGTTAATTTTAACATATCCTTTTGGAGGTGGTATCCAACAAACTAATCTTGTAAAACTTGAATTATCTCTCTGAAAAAAAAATGTTTGTTCACCAATTGATAAATAAATTACAAATATAACAATGTTAAAAAATCAAATGAAAATTTAAATTTTTGACATCTAATTGAAAGTAAAAATAAAAGAATAATAATTATTATTATAATAAAAGATGATTTTTATGTCAAAATAAATTACTAGATAAACATGTTTCAAGGACATAAAACACTCCAAATTAAACTTTCACCATAATCTTTTTGCGTATTTTTCTTTAGTAAAAAAAATATGACATCCGGCATATCCTATTGTAACATTTCTAGATTAATTTATAATTATAAAAGAATGCAAAACTTTTTCAATCTTATTTATTTGTGATTCTCTATTATTACTATTGTGAATAGAAAATAACATCAATAGCCACATTATATGTGAACAATATGATTTATCTTTTTAATTCAAAACTAAATTAATTTGGAATAAAAGAACATAGTATGAAAATGTTATCATTATTAACATTTTAATGCAAAAGGATGAAAGAAATTTACCTTATCAATATGAAAGTTGTTGTTTGTGTTAACCCACCAATGTAAGTTTGGGCACTCTTCGCCCTTTGGACAATTACCATTTATCCAATCTCCACATGTAGTAGGTGATGATGACCTTTGAGAAATCTTCCTTTCTACCTCCATACTTTGTAACAATGAACAAGACACAATTCTCTCTAGACTTAACTCTCTCCGCATAAATGGTTTTCAGGAAAATGGAAATGATGATTTTGAAGGAAAAGATAGTGTAATAGATTTTGGATATGACTCATTTAAATAGAGAAATGAAATACTACAACATAAAGAGTTAGAGATAATATAAAATAAATATTAAAAAAATCAAGATAATGTAATAATATAAAAATAAAATAAATGACGAAAGATAAAAATAAAAGAATAAAATAAAATAAACATAACAATAAACCATATATAATTATCGTATCTTTAGTTTTAAGTAAAACATTAAAGTTGATTTATATACTACGATGGATAAAAAAATACAATCCTATAAAAACTTAAAATATTTGTGCAAATACTCCAAATCTATAAATGTAGTTCTCTGTCCTAACTAAACCAATATGAATATATATATATATCATAAATATTTTTATATTTTTTAGTTAGGTTAACATTGTTAACTGCTTTTAAGTATTTGCAGTATCTAAGATTTTGTATTTTTTATTTAAGTTTGTGAGATATTTATTGATGTAAGGATATAAATTTAAATATGTATAAATGAAAATTTTGATTAATATATTATAGTTTTTTTACTATAATACATAATATTATGTGTTAGTTGTTAATAGTTATTAAGGCGAAAAAGTAACTCAAATAAATTAAATGACTAAACTTAAGTCTCACATAAAAACTAAATAAATCTTATTAAAGGAGATAATTTATTTTCAAAACTAAATTAATTTAATATATTCAATTAAAAGTAATAATTTTAGGTTAAATAAGTTAAATTGTTAGTATGTTAATTATTCGACTGAAAATTGGCTGGATATATTATATTTTAATTTTTTTTTTATAAGTTTGTAATTGTCACACCTCATTAAAACGCACCCAAATACCCCTCTGCACGGACGCCAGGTGTCAAACAACGAGGATCAGAAATCAGATAGTGGAATGCAGGTGTCAGCAGAAGAGCGGACGCTTTTTTTGACGTGGGAAGAAAACTAATTTTTCTGAAACTTCCGTCTCACTCTCTTCTGCATGCACCCTTCTTCCCAAAACTCTGAACTTCTCATTTCTCCTTCTTCTCACTAAAAACTCCCCCTTCTCTTTACCAAAACTCACTCTTTCTCTACACCGATCTCCATTCAGGCACCGTAGGAGCACTTCCAGCGTCCCAAGCTTTAGTTTGATCCGATTGGTTTCAAATTCTGAACGGGTAAGTTTTTCTTGTCTTTAAACGTTCGTTCTTGTAAACATGCAAACCAAGTTCTGGTTGCATGGGTCCTTAGTTTCATTCTGAACGAGTTTGGTCTGTTGTTTTATTTTGGTTCGAAGAGTCGTTGAGCGTTGAGGGTAGAAAGGATCTTAGTTCGGCGAGCTGAGTTTTAGTCTGAAGGACGTACGTTCACGCTCTTAGGTAAGGGAAGCTTATTTAATTTAATTTGTATGCTATTGTACTGTATGAACATTCGTTAGTTGACTGAATGAATTGGATGCATGATGATTGATATGTTTGTAGTACATGAACGTTCGTTTATTTAATAAGTGGAAATGAAATATGACTGAGTTATGTTATGATGTATGAAATATATGATATCTCTATGTTTGAAGGGTATGAAATATGAATGTATAAAGTGTGAAACTATATGTAATAAATGAGTTGGAATATAAATGATCCTGATATGATTTCCCATAAGAAAGTATACGTTCGTTACTGAACGGTCCTTGACCGTTCGGTTTTATAGTGAATTTGGTTAGTAATGGATTCTTTCATTTGGGAAGAATCCTAGTTGAGGACGAGCGTCTACACTTCGAATTACTGTGCTTGAGCGTTCGGCCAAGCATAGTTCTGTCTTGATATTCTGCTATGAAATATTTTAGTTATTCCTAAATACTACTTCAATAGTACCTTGGCATAATTATCAAGTTTCTTTTATATAAGTTAGTGGCACCTGGTCTTATACCAAGTGTTCGTCAAAAGCAAGTGTTGGTCTTACACCAGGCATTCGTTCTATCTCTTTAAGCTAAATTTCCTTATATGAGTGTTCGTTCAAGCCCTCTAGGGTTCGCTCACTATAGTGTTCAGTCTTTGACTGTCACTTGGAATCTTGATACTAAACTCAATTAAACTAAGTATTCACAAACGTTCGGTCTCGTCATATGAGACATTTTAGGTATTATCTTAGTGCCTTGAAATATTCTTATTCATATGTTTCACTCTGGAGTCCTTGTTCTTGGTCTGGTATTTTAATGTTCAAATGGAGTTCTCAAGAGTCGGTTTATCTAATTGGCTCAGCGTTGAAATCGACGTTCGTTCATTCGTTTCTTGGAATATATTATTGTGCTCGCTATCTTTCTTAAAACCGATGTCAACCTTTGGTCTTAATCCATTCTCAAATTTGAAGATATCTCTGTCTCGCTCTATGTGTTCGGCCTAGTTTTGAGTTCGGGTTGAACGTTCGTTATTTGGAATCCTCATGAATCTTTGTACGAGGTGATTAAATGAGATGTTTATTAATAAAAGATGAAGAAAATGTAATATGGAAATGTTGTTGATTATGGACGAGCGTTCCGGGGAGGAACGACTCATGTATGAATATTGGAATTTGTAAAGTATGACTGTGGTAATGCTAAGCTGTCTATTCATCCTGATGTTCCGTGAGTACTCGTCCTCATGTAGAGGAGGGTAGGTCATGTGTGGGAACGGCGGGAGGTCCTAGTCCTTAGGGGTACTTTGGACAGATAGGACTAACCTCGGGTGGCAACTGATGAGAGTTTTCCAGTTACTACACCACCCGCGTGCACGAACGTCGTAGCTACACAGATTTCATACAGTCCGGACGGTCAGTCTAGTATATTAGACTTGTGTGAATGAACTCTGATTTATTTTTTTTGAATGATTTTGTGAAATGTACGATATGCATGAATTAAATTACATAAGCTTACCCTGTGTTTCCTGTCGTGTCTTGTTTTGTACGTTCGTCTTGTCGTTGCAATGATCATCTCTGTGGATGTGAGCAGAAGGGCACGCACTGTTGGAAGATACGCTGGAAGAAGAAAATTTGGTAGAAGTTGAAGTTAAGACCGAACCTTAGGACGTTCGGTCAGTAGAGTAGTTTTTGAAATAAGGCGGTCTGTCGCCACTTTCTCATCTTTGTATGAATGACCGTTCGGTATTTGACTTTTGTAAACCGTTAGGTCAGACTCGTACTTATGTATTGTGTAAATATAGTAACTCTTTCTGCAAGGTCGTTCGGCCGAGACCGTACGTTCTTGTATAGTGTAAGACTGGTCTGTTATATTATTAAATGTAATTATTCGATTATATGGTTCATTACTGTATTTTTGGGATGTTACAGTATAACATTCCTTGACCGTTTTCATAAATTTTTAAGATTATGTCATACTTTCGATTCTGATAGATAATAATAAATATAATAATAATAAAACTTAATTAAGATATTTTTAATTTATGTTTTTTTTCATAAATATTAATCTTTTATCTTCTTTTTCATAAATGTTTAAGATTTTGTCATAATCTTGACGGTGACAAATAACAATAAAAATATTTTAGATAAGTGCTTTTTAGTTTTTTTTTCATTGAATAATTAAAAATTTTAAATTTTCTAATTTAGTAGTCTCTATGGTTTAGTTTTTTAGAGATGTGGTTGTTGTTTTGTGTAGTAATGTTATTCAATCATGTAAGATTTTGTAACTAATAAATATGATATTATCGCTAATATAAAGTCATAAATGAGTTTTATTATATTAATTAAAAACATGGTGAACATCAAGATAATTAGGTTATCCGGATGTATCTATATTTATTAAAGAATTGTTACACAAATTGATATAGTGATGAAGTAAAATTATTTAATAAAATAATAAGTACATTGTTCAAATAATAAAAATAACTTAATTGAAAAATATAAAATTGAAATATTTATTTAATAAAAAATTTTAACAAAGACTCAGTAAAAAATATTTATATTTATGAATATTTTAAAATTTAAATAAATCTAATAAAAAATATTTTATCAAACGAAAAATATAAAATTATTCATTTGAATATTATACAAATTATTATTTATGGTAACCTGTTAATTTGGATACGAGTAATTATTTAAAAAAATTTTGTTTATCCAATATTTCGTTGATCTTTATATAATATATATTGATAACAAAAAAATATATTTATATTTTTTTGCTTCTATGAAGTTGGTCCTTGTACTATACTTCTTTGTTTAAGATTAGTTACTGTAACATCCCAAAATTATACAGTCAGCAACTATATAATAGAATATTAACATGTATTAATATTATAAAGCAGTTTTACAATTAAAGAGAGCAGTGTGCAAAAATGGCCGAACGGCCTTACATATACTCAAAAAATAACGAGCGTTCACAAAAGAATAAGGACGAATGGTTTCCAAAACGATTACCGAACGTCCTAATATTTACAATCAGAAAAAGGGCGCTCGCTCACCAGCGACCTATTATCCTAAATACACTAACTAAAAACTGAACGCCTCACTGTTCGGCCTTCACTTCTACTTCCACGAGATTCTCCTCAGCTATGAATCCTTCTTCCAGCGTTTGCTCTAGGGAAGTATCACCTTCTGCTCACATCCACACGGATGATCATTGCATTTGACAAGACGGATATACATATACAAGACAACACAATGGAAATGCAAGGGTAAGCTTATTGAATTTAATTCAAGTCAAACAGATATTTCATACTTAACAAATTCAGCAAGTACATTCACAACATATACATTCAATTCATACGTAAATTTCATCCAAAATCCTGATACTAGACAGACCGTCCGGACTGTATGAATCCTGTGTAGCTAAGGCGTCCGTGCACCCAGGTGGGGTAACTGGAATGCTCATCAGTAGCCACCTGAGGTTAGTCTGTTCTGTCCAATTTACAGTTATGGACTAGACCTCCTGCCATTCCCACGCATGACATACTCCTCTCTACTTGAGAACGAGCACTCACGGAATATCAGGATGAACCACCATCTAAGCTTACCACGTTCATACTTACAATTCTCAATTTCCAACCAAGAGTCGTTCCTCCCTGGAACGCTCGTTCAAAAACCATAATCATAATTTCAACTCTTATAGTGTTCGCACATCTTAATTATTCCTCTTAAATACATTTTCATTCTTAGTTTCACTTCCATAAAAGAACGAACGTCCAGCCCTCTTTGTAATAGAGGACGAACGTTAATACATTACCAAGAGATGCTCGTTCACGAATAGAATAAAACCAAGACAGGTTATTAGACGAACTCCATTATAACTTGACTCAGTTAGATGAACTGAATCTAGTACGATCTGGAAAATACTTAGAATTGATTTAAGTTCAATAACTCTGGAATGAATCCAATGGATACATAATTCGCAAACTAGTTTAGATAAATAAACCGAACACAAGATAATTCAGGAGACAAACCGCCAGTCAATGACCGAGCGCGAAAATAGGCATTTAGTGAATTTTTGAACGAACGTCACTGAAGTATTGGACGAACGTTACTAGAACTATTGGACGAACGTTATTTAAGATTTAGGGACGAATGCTATTATACTTTAGGACGAACGTCATGAGAATACAGGACGAACGCTATTTCAGCTAGTTGGCGATTACGGAAAGGAACGAGCGTTCGGTATAAGACCGAGCGCTACTTATTACTTACTCTTTGGGACGAGCGTTCAGTATAAGACCGAGCGCCACTTAGGACGTACGCTTTTTGTGTCGAGACTATTCACTGATTCAAAATCATGGAATTGGGAATATCATATAAACTGAGATAATTAAAGTTTGTGTTTTAGCAATTTGACTAAGTGTCCAAGAGTAGATTTTCAAGCTTCTCAATTTCTCACATAATACTCCTGATATCTACGTTTGGCCGAACGCTCAAACGTAAAGCTATATATATATAAGAGGGCGTTCGTTCTCAAAGGAAATCCTTTCCAAATGAAAGGGTTCAGCTATTTCATAAATGACACTGATAATACCGAACGGTCAAAGACCATTTCGATCACGAGCGTTCTTTAACACAGAATTTCATATTCAGATTCATCTTACAAATATTACCTTTTTCAGTATAAACTTTCATACATTTAATTGCTCATATCATAGCATAAAATTCATACTTCTTCATACATCATCTCATCATACAGCTCATTTTTCAATTTAATCAAACCATAGAACATTTCATCACTTTCACCCATCATTTCAGAATCATATTCATATACTCAAAAGTCCAATATCATAAATCATATTTTCAAGCATCACATAACGCGCATGCAGTACAGAAATCACATGAGTTAAATCTAATAAGCTTCCCTTACCCGGATTAAGCAGTGTGCGTTCGTTCTTCAGAAAGAAAACAAGATTCCAGTATACTCTTCTACCCTTAACGTTCAAACCCCAAAAACTCCTCAAACCGTTTCAGAATCCAAAACTGTTCGGTTTGATGGAAAGCTCACGGTGCAGGGATGGTTCTCACGGTGCTGAAACGTGAACGGAGCAGCGTAGGGTGAGTTACAGAAGAGAGAAGGAGAGGGGTTCTAGAGAGAAGGAGGAGAAAAATGGAGATTTTGAATTTCTGAGGAAGAGGAAAGTGTACGCAGAGGAGGGGAAGAGTGTTTCAGAAAAATTTAATTCTCTTACCAAATCATACGGACGTTCCTTCCTGTGCTGACACCTGGCTTCCAGAATTGAGTGCAGAACCTTCCGATGTGACACATGTCAGAGAGATTCAGAGAATGAAAGTGCACATTAATGGCACCGCACGTGGGGGGCGTGGGTGTATTAATGAGGACACAGTGGCATTAAATGGGGCGTGACAGTTACCATGAGGTGTTATTAATAAAATAATTTTACAGAATTTATGATATACTTTTAGTATCTATTTTACATGTTCACCATCATTTTTTTTTTCTAAAATCTAGATTAAACATTATAAGATCTAAATTAATTATCTATCTTACTTTTATTGATTCTGGATAAAATAATATAACTAATAGAGAATTTAATAAAGATAAAAAGATAAGATAAAATCAGGATTAAGTAATAAAATAATACTAAATATTTTATCCAAATCTTTACCGACGAAATTTTATGTCTAACATTATTATTATTATTAATTACTTTATGATAAATACATCAAGGAACATTCCTGGCAAGATATGTGAACAAAATAACATGAATATTATATTTATATTTGGATTTTTCTACTTATAAAACATCATTTTTAATTAATTAAAAATTATTTTGTATCATCCCAAAAATATAGTTTTAAACTATAATTAAGGGTCCTTACGTTTATAATAAAATAGAATAGTTATAGGAATAAAATTTAATTTACAGTTAACATGAAATAACCATAAATTTCAAACTTTGAAGAAACCTATACTGCTACTGTCAATACCCAATTTCGTCCGGATTATTTTTATAGTTTTATTGCATTTTGGTTGTCACATATTTAATCTTTTATTATTCATTTCCTTTATTGCTTTTTTACTTATTTATTATTATTATTATTATTTTTTAATTCTTTGTTTCAATATTAATTCTTATTTTTTTTTGTTTCTTATTTATTTATTTATTTTTGATTCATTTTAATTTTAATTAAATTTTTATCTTTTCATTTTGTTTATAATTAAAAAAAAATTAAAAAAAAATTAATTAATTAAAAAATTACTATTAGTTAAAAGGTTTTAAAATTAAAGAAAAAATAAAAATGAATCAAAAGAGTTAGAAAAGGACAAATTGGCAAAAAGGAGGGGACAGTGGAGGAAAACGGCTCTGCTGCGGGAGGCAAAAATTGGTTTTGTGCAGGCAAGGACAAGGCAATTTTTTGGGGAGAGCAGAGGCGCGATTTGGTTTTGGCAGGAGGCACAGCAGAGGGATTGAATTTGCAAAAAGCAATGGAGAAGAGAAAGTGAAATAGACACACAGAAAAGGGACAGGGAGCAGAATCAAGAGGGACTCTCTCAAAAAAGAAAAAACTCCTCTCATTGTATCAAGAATCGACGACCAGAGAAGCCAACTTCCTGGGAGGTTCAGACCTGCACCGAGAGAAGAGAAGGAGATTATCACAAAGAAAAAAGAAGAAGGAAACTCCAGCATTTAGGTAAGTCGTCCATCCCCGTTCTCCATCCTAGTTTGATCCTTAAGGTAATCAATATTGTAGGTTAATGTGCACGTACTCAATATTGCATTGTTGTTCTTTTCCTTTCTTCCTTCTTCGTGCTACGTTCACTGCCTAATGTTTCTGCTACCAACGCGTCTCCATTCTCTTCCCATGAGCACATGAACGCGCCTTACACCACGAGGCTTCACTTTCCTTTTCTCCTGGGTTCTGGTCTCTCATAACACTCAACATCCCTCTTCATCTTCTCAACACTTATCCATAAAACATCATGATGGTCAAATCCAGAGAAGCATGATTTCCTTTTTGCTCAAGGCGCCATCGCCATAGCCTTCGTCTTGCCTCTCTCGGCCTGTGCAGCCATTCGCCTTCTCGCACATACCCCATCCGTAACCACCTCACCCCAACGCCTTCAGCATCTATCATACAGAAACTCATAACTCCAGCCCACCGTTTTCACTCTTACCGTTCGGCCAACATTATCTCCAGCACCACTTCCAGTACCATCACTCCCATCTCCCCAACGTCTCCGACGCCACCTCCAACAAGCATAACCCAATCAACATACAAGGCAGAACAATTTCTTCATTCACGATTCATACTCATACACACACCAACACATGCCAATGCATATCCTGCACAATGAAGCTATAGAAATCCATTTTCGGTCTCTCCTTTTCAAAGACCTGGAGCAGCACGAGCTCTGATTTTCCGCAGTCTTCAACGTTTCTGTTCCTCAACCAAATCCGTGCAAAATCAAGGTTGAACCAGTGAATAACGGTCAATAAGAAAACCAGGACGAGAGAGGAAGAGTGGGAGCGGCGGCAGGCGGTGCCCAAGGTGGAAAAGCTTCAACCCTAGGCTGGTGCGAGAGAAGCGAGGGAGAAGAGGCCGTGGCGCCGCGGTCGGCAGTAGGGCTGGTGGCGTGAGTTGTCGCCGGCGAGGCCAAGGCGTGTGCTGGTTGAGGCGAAGGTGGCCGGCGCTTGCGTAGGCGGCGGCGAGCCCGTGAAGAGTGTAAGAGACCTTGGGTCTCTGGAGAGTGTGTGAGTTGAGGGAATGAGCTTACGGGAGAGTGTTTGAATCTGAGTGGGTGAGGAATGGAAGGGAAGGTGCCAAACCCCTAGGAGATTCTAGGTTAGAAGCCACCCTGGTGGGCCAAGCCCAGAACGAACGCACGTTTTGGCCTTTTTCGAACGTTCGACATCTAATTGCCTAACGAACGCCCATCTTCCCGACGAACGCTCGTCCATGACGAGCGTTCGTCATCCGGCCTCATCCTCATAACGAACGTTCGTCCATAACGAGCGTTCGTCATCCAGTCTCAATCTTCTCAACCGAACGCTCGCCCCCTACTAGCGCTCGTCATTCAGCCCTTTCCCAACGAACGTTCGTCCCCAACGAACGCTCGTCCCAGCGAGCGCTCGTCATTCAACGCCAACAACGAACGCTCGTCCCAGCGAGCGCTCGTCATTTAAATCCAAACCGAACGCTCGTCCCCTACGAGCGCTCGTCATTCAGTCCTTTCCCAACGAACGTTCGTCCCCAACGAACGCTCGTCCCAGCGAGCGCTCGTCATTCAACGCCAACAACGAACGCTCGTCCCAGCGAGCGCTCGTCATTCAAATCCAAACCGAACGCTAGTCCCCAACGAGCGCTTGTCATTCAGCCCTTTCCCAACGAACGCTCGTCCCCAACGAACGCTCGTCCCAGCGAGCGCTCGTCATTCAACTCCAAACCGAACGCTCGTCCCCAACGAGCGCTCGTCATTCAGCCCTTTCCCAACGTACGCTCGTTATTTCTCCGTATTCTCAACGTCCGTTTATGATCCCGCAACGCTCGTTTTTCCTCCTCATTTTCAACAAACGTTCGTTAATCCCCGCAGCGAACGCTCGTTCTTTCACGTCATTCCCAACGTCCGCTCATGATCCCCCAACGCTCGTTATTTTTATTTGTTTGTTTTCCTTATTTTATTTTATTCTATTTCATTTATTTTTGTCTATCTTATTTCATTTGTTTTATTTATTTCTTTTATTTTTTTTTTTATTTTTTTTTTATTTTATTATTTTATTTTGTTCTATCTACTTATTCTATACATCTACTTATCCTAAAATATATATGCAATTTAAATAAAGGAATTTATAAAAAATATGTTTTAAAGGTTTAGGCACATGTGTGATCGCACGCATCGTCCTTGTGCTAAAAACCTTTTCTTTTCCTTAAGTAAAATTAACAAAAAATATGTTTTGAAGGTTTAGGCACATGTGTGATCGCACGCATCGTCCTTGTGCTAAAAACCTTCTCCTCTTTTAAATAAAATTGCAAAAAATATGTTTTAAAGGTTTAGGCACATGTGTGATCGCACGCATCGTCCTTGTGCTAAAAACCTTTTCTTTTCCTTAAGTAAAATTAACAAAAAATATATTTTAAAGGTCAAGCACATGTGTGATCGCTCGCATCGTTCTTGTGCTAGAAACCTTTTCTCTTTCTTAAATAAAAAATACCAAAAATATATTTTAAAGGTTAAGCACGTGTGTGATCGCTCGCATCGTCCTCGTGCTAAAAACCTCTCTCTGTCTTTTATAAAAATATAAAAAAAAATATATAAAAATCTTCAAAAACTAAAAACAACACTTTCAAGCAAACAAACAATATTTCTAGCTAGAACTACGTGATCCTTGATTCTCCATCAAAAGTGGAGATACGTAGGAGCAAGGCCAGTCCTTGTCAGGTTCACTCTCCCAAAAATCCAAAATCATTTCCAAACAAACATCTCAAACAGTTTCAAAAAGAACTACGTAACCCTGATTTCTCATTTTGAATGAGAATACGTAGGAGCAAGGTCAATCCTTGTCGGGCTCAAAAAACTAAAAAAATATATATTTTGTTTATTTAGAATTTTATTTTAGGGATAGTTAAACATTTTGAAAACCACATCAAATTCGCGTATTTAGTTAAAGGTACTGCCTTAGGGCAGGCGTTGTAGGGTGCTAATACCTTCCCTACACGTAACCGACTCCCGAACCCAGAATCTGGTTTTCGCGGACTGTGTCTTATCATTTTATGGTTTTTCCGTAGTTTTCCAAAATAAACTATGGTGGCGACTCCAAAATCTCTTTTCAAAAAGACGTTTCTTTTTGGATCGTCGTCCCGTCGCGATTCCGGTTGCGACAGCTACTATTACCAGTACAAACCGAACGTTCATACAAGCATCGTATTATACTGAACGGTCTTAAAGTATTACAGAAATAGGTACAAGGGTGATCATTGCAAGGACAAAACAACCGAACGGACAACATGACAAGAAAGGAAAATAGGGCTAAGCTAGTGTAATTTAATTAACTATGTTAACATAAAATTCAGATACACACATAATACAATCATACATATACAGAATTCATGCAAGCATGTTATAACCGACCACTTCACACTGACTGTCTGGACTAGTATGAATATGAGTTATGGTCGTTTCTGCACTCGTAGGTGGTAATCTAAAAACCTTATTATTACCGTAGCATGGAAATCCCTTGAGCTGTCACACGAGGTTAGCCCGTTATTCCTCACCTTAGGTCAAGGTAATACATACCGCCCAGGCTAGGGCCTCCTGCTATTCCCATCACATGCATCACTATTCTCTACTTGAGACTCAGTGACCATTAAAATGTCAGGATGAACGCCAATACTAAGTTTTCCCTATTCATATTTTTACCACAATACAACCAACCACTAAGACATTCCTCCTTGGGATTCTCTTTCAGATCCATAATATAATTGTCACATCATACTTTCTCATCCCATTATGATTATCACACCATAACTTAATACCATCATACTTTCACATTACATTAGAATTATGATTATTCCTCATCCATCACATCTTTAAATAAATATCACACATAACAGTAAAACAATAATCCCACCTTTGAACACGACCGAACGTGAAAGATCAACATAACCTATTAACAAGACCGAACGGGAGAGCACTCCCAATATGAGAACATGACCGAACGGTCATTTAGAGAATAAGACTCAAGCAAGAGTCGAACACTTGGACTTATATCAAGCACTTATGATTTAGAACGAACAATATTGGCTTAGACCGAACACTATTAACTTAGTACAAGTACGATATTGTGCACTAGTATAAGAACGAGCGCTGATAAGAGACCACACAACTCAATAATACCGATCGCTAACACTATCATAAATACTATTACAAAACCGAGCACTATGTCGAACGAGCGCTGGTCCAAGACCAAACACTTACCAAGAACGAGCGCTAGTACAAGACTGAGCACTACCAAGACAGTACATGATCGAGCGGTCAATAATAGTTAAAACCTATGATAGACCGAACGTTGTTTAAAACCAAATGATATGCTTAGACAAACTACTATATTCACCTCGATATCCATATACAAGACCGATCGGTCATTAACTAAGGATCCACAAAAGTAGGACTCAGTTAAGACTGAGCGCTAATACATAGTACTATTAATAACGAACGCTAAACCTAGTACAACTAATAACAACCGGTAATACCCATCCTAAGACTGTCTAGTTTGAAAATGAATACTTTTAAACCGAACGTCACTATTAAACCAAACAACACATAACCAAATTATCACTACAAAGCCTAATACTGCTAAGCCCAAATATATGACCAGACCGAGCGTTCTATACCGATCGCTCGATTTTCTACAAAACTTGCAGAACTTCTCAACCACTTCACAGATTTCATCCAAACCCAGAATATTGCATATAACAGTTCTCACCCAAAATTACCGAACATCAAATAATTCAATTTCACATACATGCAACATCATCAAACAACAGTTTCATACATAAAAACTAAGTAATTAAATTAGCTAGCTTCCCTTACCTCTTGACCGGACCGAACAACGATTATTCTTTTCCAGACTCTGCTTCCTCCCCAAAAAATCCCAAGAACACCAGCTCAGACCAACAACTTGATCGTTGCAAAAATGAAGTCCTTGACACTAGGAAGACTCAGGCGTTGCCTGATTGATGATCGTAAGAAGAAAAGATAAGAATTTGCAGAGAGAAGAAGAAGAAGTTTAGAGAGAATGAGGAGAAAACTGAAATTCAGAAACATTTGGAGAAGAAAGTGCATGCAGGAATGGCTCGAGATTTTTGAAAAAGCTAATTATATCCTACCGTCAAAATCTACTCGGTCCAATCCAATGCACTCATCTGGATTCCACTTTGTTGTTGAATTTAAGGGTCTTGACATATTTTGTCTTAATTAAAAAAAAAATAAAAGCAGTTAAAAGTAGCAAGAGATAATTAAAAATAGCAAAAATTACAATTTTCTCATAAAAGCCTAAAAGTCAAAATTATTACAAGGATACGAATCAACCTCATTTTTTTTTCTCTTCTTGTCTGTTAACATATTTTTCATTTTGTTTTTTCTCCTCTCTTAGATAATTTTTTTTATGGGTTTGCATGATTTCTTCTCTCAAATTTGTGGCTAGATTCTTCTTTCTAATCCTTTACAACCAAATGGTAATGTTTTTCTCTTTATTCTACAAAAAGAAGCTCGACGTGAAATTCTTGATACAACTTCATCTTTTTCTCCTTGTAATAACTTAGTTTTCTACATTAATTCTTTTAAAAAATTTCAATCTAATAACAATAAATATAAAAGTATCAAAATGTAGTCACTGTGACTTGTTGGATCACACAAAAGATAAATGTTATAAGATTGTTGATTATCTTCCAAACTATTTGAAGAATTACTACTAATAATGTACATCATGTTGATACTCAACCTAATAGTTCTTCAACTTCTTTATCTATTTTAAGTCTTGCTCGTGCCAAAATTGATTCATTTTCTCACTACAAAAATGTCTAGTGATCTATACTACATAGAGTGATATTCCTACCATTATAATAGACAAGGACATGAATATTGATGTGCATTTCATACATCAAATTTATCTTATGCTATTATCAATTATGGTAATAGTACCACTAATGAAACTTGGCATAAATGCTTATGTCACACACTTATTATTGCTAATAAAGCTCCTTTAAGTTTGATTAGTCGACGTATTATTGTAGCACTTTGAACTTTCTAAGCAAAAATACTACCATTTTCATTAATTCTTTTATTTCATTCATTATAAGGGACTTTAAACATCCTACATATCAAGAATTTTGCTATTTTCTCCATTTAGTTGATGATAAAAAATAATATTTGATTTGGATTTATATGTGCTTAAAAACAAATATGATTATAACAAACTTATTCCTCGATTTTTCTCATATGTTGAAACTCAGGTTAACACCACTATTAAATTTTTTCAGTCAGATAATGATAAAAAAAAATTATTTCAAAGATTTTTCTTTATAATAAAGGTGTTATACATTAGTTTTCTTGTGGTAAAAGACCTTAATAAAACACCGTGGCAGAAAGAGAATATTTACATATTTTAAACATTGCTCGATCCTCACGTTTCATTTTAATATTCCTACAAAATTTTGAGGTGGGTGTTAAAATTATTTTTTTTCCTAGTTCTATTTCGGATAATATATCTCCATATGAAGTTTTATAAGATAAACTAATTGATTATTTATGCTTCAATTCTTCTTTCACGTAGACATATATTTAGTCCTAAGGTCACTACTACAGTTAGAAATTTTCTTTTCTAAAGACATTAAGTTTTATGAATATATTTTCCTTTCAAAAACCAAGATATGACCTTTTCTACTTCACTTCAAAAACCAAGATGTATTTGATCCTCACCTTTCAAAAGACATTAAGAAATTAATATAGGGTTTTGGGTTTGCCTCGAAAGGGTTGATAGTGTGGAGAGCCTTGACCTCTCTTTCTACTTCACTTCAATCGTTCTTTTCATTTTCTCACCATTTCTTTAAGAAACAAATAAAAGTAAACATGGGATAAGATAAAAAAGATGAACTAAAATAAAACACAATAAATTAAAATAAAATAAATTAAGCTAAACTGAAACAAAATAAAATAAAACTAAATACACATAATTACATATGTTATTTCTCAAATTAATAAATATATTTTGTATAATTTTTATTTTTGTATTTTATCTTTCTTTATTTTGAAATTAATTGTATTTTTTTCTTTTTTTCTATTATTTTTACTTGGAGGTTGACCATATAATAACGATATAATTAATTAAAAATAACAATAAAATAACTAGTTATTATGCTTTAGAATATTTAAAATAAAAGAAATGTAGAATACAACAAATATGGAAGAAAAGAATTTTATTATAAAATATTCTCATCTACAATCTGAGAAGAAAATACATTTAACGATAATACATTGTTCCAATTTTATCCGCACATAAAGGTAAAAGAAGAAAATTTGGAGGAAATTTAAAAAGTATAACAGGTGATTTTGAAGATAACGATAGTCCATATTTAGCAAGACCATCTGCCACCGAATTGGTCTCTCTAAATACATGATTCCAAGTAATGTAATCAACTCTGGCACCCATCTGTATTATTGAAGAAACAAGAGCATAAAATGGATGTTTTTGGTGGATGACTCTCCCGTTAATAAGTTGGATAGCGGTTAATGAATCACTTTCAACGATCAAATTTTTATGTCCCATTGATATTCCTATTTCCATTCCAAGCTTGATTGCAAATAATTCAGCTTCTGCTGCTGAATCAACTTTTAACACACTTGAGAAGGCAAAAAGAAAATCACCCTGAGAATCTCTGATAACACCTCCTGCAGCGGCCTTTTTTCCATCCCAAGTGTAAGCTCCATCACAGTTAATTTTAACATATCCTTTTGGAGGTGGTATCCAACAAACTAATCTTGTAAAACTTGAATTATCTCTCTGAAAAAAAAAATGTTTGTTCACCAATTGATAAATAAATTACAAATATAACAATGTTAAAAAATCAAATGAAAATTTAAATTTTTGACATCTAATTGAAAGTAAAAATAAAAGAATAATAATTATTATTATAATAAAAGATGATTTTTATGTCAAAATAAATTACTAGATAAACATGTTTCAAGGACATAAAACACTCCAAATTAAACTTTCACCATAATCTTTTTGCGTATTTTTCTTTAGTAAAAAAAATATGACATCCGGCATATCCTATTGTAACATTTCTAGATTAATTTATAATTATAAAAGAATGCAAAACTTTTTCAATCTTATTTATTTGTGATTCTCTATTATTACTATTGTGAATAGAAAATAACATCAATAGCCACATTATATGTGAACAATATGATTTATCTTTTTAATTCAAAACTAAATTAATTTGGAATAAAAGAACATAGTATGAAAATGTTATCATTATTAACATTTTAATGCAAAAGGATGAAAGAAATTTACCTTATCAATATGAAAGTTGTTGTTTGTGTTAACCCACCAATGTAAGTTTGGGCATTCTTCACCCTTTGGACAATTACCATTTATCCAATCTGCACATGTAGTAGGTGATGATGACCTTTGAGAAATCTTCCTTTCTACCTCCATACTTTGTAACAATGAACAAGACACAATTCTCTCTAGACTTAACTCTCTCCGCATAAATGGTTTTCAGGAAAATGGAAATGATGATTTTGAAGGAAAAGATAGTGTAATAGATTTTGGATATGACTCATTTAAATAGAGAAATGAAATACTACAACATAAAGAGTTAGAGATAATATAAAATAAAATATTAAAAAAATCAAGATAATGTAATAATAAAAAATAAAATAAATGACGAAAGATAAAAATAAAAGAATAAAATAAAATAAACATAACAATAAACCATATATAATTATCGTATCTTTAGTTTTAAGTAAAACATTAAAGTTGATTTATATACTACGATGGATAAAAAAATACAATCCTATAAAAACTTAAAATATTTGTGCAAATACTCCAAATCTATAAATGTAGTTCTCTGTCCTAACTAAACCAATATGAATATATATATATATCATAAATATTTTTATATTTTTTAGTTAGGTTAACATTGTTAACTGCTTTTAAGTATTTGCAGTATCTAAGATTTTGTATTTTTTATTTAAGTTTGTGAGATATTTATTGATGTAAGGATATAAATTTAAATATGTATAAATGAAAATTTTGATTAATATATTATAGTTTTTTTACTATAATACATAATATTATGTGTTAGTTGTTAATAGTTATTAAGGCGAAAAAGTAACTCAAATAAATTAAATGACTAAACTTAAGTCTCACATAAAAACTAAATAAATCTTATTAAAGGAGATAATTTATTTTCAAAACTAAATTAATTTAATATATTCAATTAAAAGTAATAATTTTAGGTTAAATAAGTTAAATTGTTAGTATGTTAATTATTCGACTGAAAATTGGCTGGATATATTATATTTTAATTTTTTTTTATAAGTTTGTAATTGTCAGACCTCATTAAAACGCACCCAAATACCCCTCTGCACGGACGCCAGGTGTCAAACAACGAGGATCAGAAATCAGATAGTGGAATGCAGGTGTCAGCAGAAGAGCGGACGCTTTTTTTGACGTGGGAAGAAAACTAATTTTTCTGAAACTTCCGTCTCACTCTCTTCTGCATGCACCCTTCTTCCCAAAACTCTGAACTTCTCATTTCTCCTTCTTCTCACTAAAAACTCCCCCTTCTCTTTACCAAAACTCACTCTTTCTCTACACCGATCTCCATTCAGGCACCGTAGGAGCACTTCCGGCGTCCCAAGCTTTAGTTTGATCCGATTGGTTTCAAATTCTGAACGGGTAAGTTTTTCTTGTCTTTAAACGTTCGTTCTTGTAAACATGCAAACCAAGTTCTGGTTGCATGGGTCCTTAGTTTCATTCTGAACGAGTTTGATCTGTTGTTTTATTTTGGTTCGAAGAGTCGTTGAGCGTTGAGGGTAGAAAGGATCTTAGTTCGGCGAGCTGAGTTTTAGTCTGAAGGACGTACGTTCACGCTCTTAGGTAAGGGAAGCTTATTTAATTTAATTTGTATGCTATTGTACTGTATGAACATTCGTTAGTTGACTGAATGAATTGGATGCATGATGATTGATATGTTTGTAGTACATGAACGTTCGTTTATTTAATAAGTGGAAATGAAATATGACTGAGTTATGTTATGATGTATGAAATATATGATATCTCTATGTTTGAAGGGTATGAAATATGAATGTATAAAGTGTGAAACTATATGTAATAAATGAGTTGGAATATAAATGATCCTGATATGATTTCCCATAAGAAAGTATACGTTCGTTACTGAACGGTCCTTGACCGTTCGGTTTTATAGTGAATTTGGTTAGTAATGGATTCTTTCATTTGGGAAGAATCCTAGTTGAGGACGAGCGTCTACACTTCGAATTACTGTGCTTGAGCGTTCGGCCAAGCATAGTTCTGTCTTGATATTCTGCTATGAAATATTTTAGTTATTCCTAAATACTACTTCAATAGTACCTTGGCATAATTATCAAGTTTCTTTTATATAAGTTAGTGGCACCTGGTCTTATACCAAGTGTTCGTCATAAGCAAGTGTTGGTCTTACACCAGGCATTCGTTCTATCTCTTTAAGCTAAATTTCCTTATATGAGCGTTCGTTCAAGCCCTCTAGGGTTCGCTCACTATAGTGTTTAGTCTTTGACTGTCACTTGGAATCTTGATACTAAACTCAATTAAACTAAGTATTCACAAACGTTCAGTGTCGTCATATGAGACATTTTAGGTATTATCTTAGTGCCTTGAAATATTCTTATTCATATGTTTCACTCTGGAGCCCTTATTCTTGGTCTGGTATTTTAATGTTCAAATGGAGTTCTCAAGAGTCGGTTTATCTAATTGGCTCAACATTGAAATCGACGTTCGGTCGTTCGTTTCTTGGAATATATTATTGTGCTCGCTATCTTTCTTAAAACCGATGTCAACCTTTGGTCTTAATCCATTCTCAAATTTGAAGATATCTCTGTCTCGCTCTATGTGTTCGGCCTAGTTTTGAGTTCGGGTTGAACGTTCGTTATTTGGAATCCTTATGAACCTTTGTACGAGGTGATTAAATGAGATGTTTATTAATAAAAGATGAAGAAAATGTAATATGGAAATGTTGTTGATTATGGACGAGCGTTCCGGGGAGGAACGACTCATGTATGAATATTGGAATTTGTAAAGTATGATTGTGCTAATGCTAAGCTGTCGATTCATCCTGATGTTCCGTGAGTACTCGTCCTCATGTAGAGGGGGGTAGGTCATGTGTGGGAACGGCAGGAGGTCCTAGTCCTTAGGGGTACTTTGGACAGATAGGACTAACCTCGGGTGGCAGCTGATGAGAGTATTCCAGTTACTACACCACCCGGGTGCACGAACGTCGTAGCTACACAGATTTCATACCGTCCGGACGGTCAGTCCAGTATATTAGACTTGTATGAATGAACTCTGATTTATTTTGTTTAAATGATTTTGTGAAATGTACGATATGCATGAATTAAATTACATAAGCTTACCCTGTGTTTCCTGTCGTGTCTTGTTTTGTACGTTCGTCTTGTCGTTGCAATGATCATCTCTGTGGATGTGAGCAGAAGGGCACACACTGTTGGAAGATACGCTGGAAGAAGAAAATTTGGTAGAAGTTGAAGTTAAGACCGAACCTTAGGACGTTCAGAGTAGTTTTTGAAATAAGGCGGTCTGTCGCCACTTTCTCATCTTTGTATGAATGACCGTTCGGTATTTGACTTTTGTAAACCGTTCGGTCAGACTCGTACTTATGTATTGTGTAAATATAGTAACTCTTTCTGCAAGGTCGTTCGGCCGAGACCGTGCGTTCTTGTATAGTGTAAGACTGGTCTGTTATATTATTAAATGTAATTATTCGATTATATGGTTCATTACTGTATTTTTAGGATGTTACAGTATAACATTCCTTGACCGTTTTCATAAATTTTTAAGATTATGTCATACTTTCGATTGTGATAGATAATAATAAATATAATAATAATAAAACTTAATTAAGATATTTTTAATTTATTTTTTTTTCATAAATATTAATCTTTTATCTTCTTTTTCATAAATGTTTAAGATTTTGTCATAATCTTGACGGTGACAAATAACAATAAAAATATTTAGATAAGTGCTTTTTAGTTTTTTTTTTTCATTGAATAATTAAAAATTTTATATTTTCTAATTTATTAGTCTCTATGGTTTAGTTTTTTAGAGATGTGGTTGTTGTTTTGTGTAGTAATGTTATTCAATCATGTAAGATTTTGTAACTAATAAAAATGATATTATCGCTAATATAAAGTCATAAATGAGTTTTATTATATTAATTATGGTGAACATCAAGATAATTAGGTTATCCGGATGTATCGATATTTTTTAAAGAATTGTTACACAAATTGATATAGTGATGAAGTAAAATTATTTAATAAAATAATAAGTACATTGTTCAAATAATAAAAATAACTTAATTGAAAAATATAAAATTGAAATATTTATTTAATAAAAATTTTAACAAAGACTCAGTAAAAAATATTTATATTTATGAATATTTTAAAATTTAAATAAATCTAATAAAAAATATTTTATCAAACGAAAAATATAAAATTATTCATTTGAATATTATAAAAATTATTATTTATGGGAACCTGTTAATTTGGATACGAGTAATTATTTAAAAAAATTTTGTTTATCCAATATTTCGTTGATCTTTATATAATATATATTGATAACAAAAAAATATATTTTAATAATTTTATTTATATTTTTTTGTTTCTATGAAGTTGGTCCTTGTACTATACTTCTTTGTTTAAGATTAGTTACCATGAGGTGTTATTAATAAAATAATTTTACAGAATTTATGATGTAATTTTAGTATCTATTTTACATGTTCACCATCATTATTTTTTTTTTCTAAAATCTAGATTAAACATTATAAGATCTAAATTAATTATCTATCTTACTTTTATTGATTCTGGATAAAATAATATAACTAATAGAGGATTTAATAAAGATAAAAAGATAAGATAAAATCAGGATTAAGTAATAAAATAATATTAAATATTTTATCCAAATCTTTACCGACGAAATTTTATGTCCAACATTATTATTATTATTAATTACTTTATGATAAATACATCAAAGAACATTCCTGGCAAGATATGTGAACAAAATAACATGAATATTATATTTATATTTGGATTTTTCTACTTATAAAACATCATTTTGAACTAATTAAAAATGTATTTTGTATCATCCCAAAAATATAGTTTTAAACTATAATTAAGGGTCCTTACATTTATAATAAAATAGAACAGTTATAGGAATAAAATTTAATTTACAGTTAACATGAAATAATCATAAATTTCAAATTTTAAAGAAACCTATACTGCTACTATTACCAGTACAAACCGAACGTTCATACAAGCATCGTATTATACTGAACGGTCTTAAAGTATTACAGAAATAGGTACAAGACCGAATGGTCTTACTCTAATAGAAACCATCATTTTCTGCCAGCGCCTACTCCAGAATACATTCTGCACACCCTGTTCACACCCACAGGGTGATCATTGCAAGGACAAAACGACCGAACGGACAACATGACAAGAAAGGAAAATAAGGCTAAGCTAGTGTAATTTAATTAACTATGTTAACATAAAATTCAGATACACACATAATACAATCATACATATACAGAATTCATGCAAGCATGTTATAACCGGCCACTTCACACTGACTGTCTGGACTAGTATGAATATGAGTTATGGTCGTTTCTGCACTCGTAGGTGGTAATCTAAAAACCTTATTATTACCGTAGCATGGAAATCCCTTGAGCTGTCACACGAGGTTAGCCCGTTATTCCTCACCTTAGGTCAAGGTAATACATACCGCCCAGGCTAGGGCCTCCTGCTATTCCCATCACCTGCATCACATACCTAACCCTAGGAAACCCTAAAGCTTATATATTATTCGTAAATTACAGAAAATTAGGTCCAAGCCCATAAAAGTGTCGCTCAGCGGTAAAGTGCCGCTCAGCGGTAAAGTGCCGCTCAGCGGTAAGTGCGTGTCTCGTTTCTTCCCCTCAGCGGCCATTTTTCCCCTCAGCGGATCTCCCGTAAGCTCCTGAGCGGTGACTTCGGCTTCTCCTTTTGCACTTTTTGATGTCTTTTCTGATTTCATCTCTCTCCTTCTTCACTTCTTTCACCAAATTCACCTTAAAACCTGCACAAAAACACTGAAATCAAGCATAAACCTGTCCAGCTCTCTTATTTCTGAAAATATCAATAAAAGCATGATTTCAAGCTAGTTTCTGAGTATAAAAGTTGCTTTTAGTATCAATTTTAAGCATGAAATTAACAGTTTTTCAACTGTTATCACACAACCCCAAACTTAGAACTTTGCTTGTCCTCAAGCAAACAAGATGTAACTCCATCTTCAACCAATTCACATGATGGTTCACTCATTCAAAAATCCTCTTTTTCAAGATAAGTAACAACTTCACTCAAACTTATGACCAAGAGTTCAATCAAGATGTGCACATGCTTTAGTGTTCACAAAGTCATTTAAATTCCAACAAATGCTATTTTTCATGAATGATCAATAAATTAAGCATGGATGTTCATGTTCATGGAATATTTCCTCACTAGGTAAAGTGTTTCACTCACACACAAGTGTATAAGAGGTAATCACTCATTCACTCTACTATCACAATGTCACATGAATCAACTTTGTCTTTCATTTTACCACAATCAAAAACATTCACAAGCATGCATCATCACAAGGACTTTTCAATGGCTTATAATGTGGCTGGGCTAACAAGAAAATTGGTTTTTATGGATCACAAAATCCTTTAGTTAAAAGAATCATAACAACACAATTTTTCTTATTCTTCCCAACTTGCCTTTGCATTTGCATTGAGCTTTGCTTCTTTTTCTTTTCTTTTCTTTTTCTTTGCATATTCTTACTTTTTAGCTCTTAACTCAATGCTTTTCCTTTTTTCATGTTTTCCCAACAACCCCAAACTTGAACATTTAACAATACCACACAAGATCTTCTACTTAACTCAAGGTAAAGATTTTCAATCAAGGGTTGTCAGTGTATGTTCAAGGCTAAAGGTTCAAAGGATAAAACACAAAGTGTTCTCTTTTAGTGGGCTAACTTCATGAATTTGGCCAATAAAAAGGGTTCCAACAAACGACCTTGATCACATAATGCAAAACAAGCAATTGATTCAATCATAGAAAACCTGGGCAAAGTCATTCATGTTTCCAAAGTAATAGCATTCAATCAATAACAACTCTGGAGTTCAAAACCTCACATATAAACCCATTCACATTTGACATACACATCCTACTTAATCTCACAACCACAATCATGATATCCTGCATTTGTTCACAAAGCTTGTGAATCACCTGTATAAGCATTTTAATGTGCACATCATCTCAACATCAATCAATCATAAGCATCATTCAGCATTACTTATCACACAATCACAGTTAATAGCAAACCATCATAACAAACCAGGTGTTCAATAGAGTACATCAAATCCTAATCTAAAAAAAAACAAAAACAAATAAGTTCAGAAAACTTAAACCACAACGGCATAATTATATGATAGCATTTATCAGTAAATGCTATTTCAGCTCCTCATCAGTCTGAGCTGTCCTTTGTATCTTCCTCTTCCTCCTCATCTTCATCATCTTCAAATGCATCATCATCATCAGCTTCATCTTCTTCCATCTCTCTAGCTGAAGCTTCAGTTGCTCCAGCTCCTCCTCCATGCACTGGTTCCTCTGGCCAAGCTACCACATTATGGAATTCATCCATAGTCCACCTGTGGGCTGGAGGTGTATCATACATCCCCACAATCATCTCAGCAGTGGCCACCTGCCCTCTGTGAATGGACTGCAACTGAGCACCTATAAGAGACATATACATGTCCCTCATCTGGAATGGTTCTGCTTCATGTGTCTCAGCAGATGTCTGGCTCTGTACTGGCCCTCTCTCTCTACGAGCACCGCGTGGTGGAACTGGTTGAGCTGCTTCCTCACCTCCACAATACTGTCTGTAATAAGCCTCATCAATAGCTTTTCTTGGCCTCTCAAATGGTGGAGCAGAAGTGTCCACCCCGGCTATCTTGCAAAGGTGAGTAATCAAGGAAGGATGTCCTAGTGGTGCTTTGTTGTTTGAGGTATTAGCACACACACTAATCTCATCAGCTATCACCTGCCCAATATTAACATTTAAGTTTCTGATAACACAGTAGATGAATAGTGCTCTGCTGAGAGTAATATCTGACACATGTGAACATGGCTGAATGTTGGCATGAGAAAACGCCATCCAATACTTTGCAAGAGGAGTCAAATCCGTCCTCCTAATGTTAACCACTGAGCCAGATCGATTCCTTTGGAAGTGTCCTCCAGGTATACACAGTACTCTCTCCACATCCTCATAATCAGCACCTTCCTCCATGCAAAGAGAAAACTGGCACTGCTCACCAGCCCACACAGTATCCAGGAAGTTATTAATAGAATCAGGATCATACCTGATAGCATGGCCTCTAACATAGCCCAAATAATTCTCAGCTGGATAATCACCAACCTTCTTTTGCATTGGTGTAAAATTCCTTTACCACAGCTATGTTGGCAGGTGCAGGATAGGTGGCTAGCTTTCCCAGTCATTCCCTAACACTTGCTCTCCAAATTGAGGAGCAAAGTTAGGTATCATTCCAACCTTTCTCTCCATGAGAAGTCCTGTCCTGAACCACCCTAAAGTGCTTCTCATGTTTTCTAGAGAGGAACCTGCTAGAGTGGGGTTGCTCTGGTTCCTTTTCCTTTCTCTTGGTTGCCATGGTTTTCAATCTCTTTCCTGAAGAGGATGCCATTCCTACATTCAAACACAAATACAAAACCACAAAACATGATGTTAATCATTAGTAAAACACAGAACACAACTCCTTTCGAAGCTAAACCACCGCTGAGGGCCAGAATTTCCCCTCAGCGCCACCAGTACCACATTCCAGATCACAAAAAATCAGAAAAACCAAATCTGGCAGAGTGCCGCTCAGCGGTAAACTGCCGCTCAACGGTAACTCTGCAGATTTTTGAAAATCTTGTTTTAAAGTTGTCCTAACTCCACCCAAATGCAATTTTCAGTTTTCCAGTTCATAATCATGCAGTTTAATCGGTTCAAACATCAAATATATCATCAAATCATGCTTAGAAATCAAAACCCCTAAATATTCATGCTTTGACAATCACATTCAAATTCAAGAACCCTAGAATGAACAAAATGCATTTTACTTACTTGGGTGGAGATACTAAATGCAATGAGAATGCTTCCAAGCTAGAATGCTCTCTTCCAACCCCAAACTTTGATGGCACACTAGTGAAAAAGTGAGTGGAGGAGAAATTTTCTTAAGAGGGAAGAGTGAAAAGATGTGGAAAACCTTGGAGAAGGTATGTGGGAGTGTTTGTGCAGAGAAAAACCTGAAAGTATGAGAACTTGCGCAGCTTAGGGTTTAAAATACCCTAATGGGCTCGGGTCCCGCTAAGGGGAATTAAAACCCATCTGCGAGAGTACCGCTCAGCGGTAAATTACCGCTCAGCGGCACTTTCGTGATGTGCTCTTCTCCTTCTTTTCTTAACCTACGTTTCTCCCATACATGCCCCTCACTGGTTCCCTGTAATTCAATGTTTAAAATGCTTATGCAAACCCTAACTAAAATAAACAAACAGAAATATTCAATCAACTGGGTTGCCTCCCAGGTAGCGCTTGTTTAACGTCACGAGCCTGACCCAAAATCCACCAACACCCATCAGTAGGTGCAAAATTTTCTTACCAACACCCATCAGTAGGTGTTACAACATAGTATCCTTCAGTAGATACTTAACCACCTAGCATCCTTCAGTAGATGCTATCTCCAACAAAATAATTACAAAAATAATGTTCACAAATTAAAAATTACAAAACCAAATCAAAATCAAAAGTTCTTAAATCACTGGGTTGCCTCCCAGCAAGCGCTCTTTTAACGTCATTAGCTTGACCCCCCTTTGTTGATTTTAAAGCTTTGTTGCTGCCATTGTTGTTGTGGTTGGTTCTCAAATTGTCCGGCAGCTTGCCAAAATTGGCTTTGATCCATGCTTGAGTCATGTTCCCACCAGTGGTTGAGATTACTTTGGTAGAATTGAGTGCCCATATAGTTAAATTCTTGACCAAATTACATTCTGCAGACATTAGGCACAAAACCCTAAAAACAATTGTTAGCACAAAAAGATAGAGAAAAAAAATCAAAGGATATAATTGAAAAGATAAGAAGATAGGAAATAAAAACAGAAAAATAAAAACAGAAAAATAAAATAAAATAAAATAAAATAAAAACAAAAAATAAAATAAAATAAAAACAGAAAATAAAATAAAATAAAATAAAATAAAATCTAATCAAATCAAATCAAATAAAATAAAATAAAATAAAATAAAAACCGAAAAGATAAAAACAGAAAATAAAAACAGAAATTCAAAATTTAAAGTCAAAGATAATCAATAATCACACAAATTAACCAGTTAAACCACGAGTCCCCGGCAACGACGCCAAAAACTTGATGGACAAATTTATGATCACCAAAATATGATGTCACAAACTTGTTTAACAATCGGCAAGTATGACCGAATCGTTCAAGTAATAAACTTGGTAAGACCAAGTATCGTTCTTCCCAAAGGACTCACGGCCTAGTTTAGTTGTGTGGTTTGTTGATTAGCTAAGACTTAAAGACGAAATATTTGGATTATATTATGCACAAGACGAAAATAAACATGTATGCATGAGGTTTTGATCAATGGCAAAAGCAAAAGATAAACACTTTCAATGAAATATATGTATGAATATGCTGTTGGGGTTCAATTTCATCTTATCCACTCTCATATATTTTAGGAATTCAACATTCAAATCATCATTGTTAATGCCATTCTCTAAAGTACCTTTCAAGAAGGCTTCTCCCTAATTACGAGTTCATACGATTCCTAGCATTCCTAATAATTAGTTCATCAAGTGCAGGAGCTTAACGACAACCAATGTAATATTGGGAGAGATTCCTCGGATCTAGACTTCCCCGTACATTCCCGTATCGACAAAATCAATAATCATGCATCGAATGAGTTAAACAACGCAAGCATTAAGCAAAGAGGAAAAACCCTAACTAATGATGAAAGAAAGCATAAATCTTAAATATAAGATGTAAAAACAAATTCCATATATGAGAGCTTCAAAAGATTACATTGATTCCCCAACAAACATACAAGGTTTAGTTCACCATATTCATGGTGAACCTAGATGAATAACAATGAAAGAATGAAAGATAAAACCCTAGAAAGGTGAAGAGGAAGCCTGAGCATCCAAGATCCTCCTTCAAAGGGGTGGAAGAGAGAGTGTTTGCTTCGTTTCTGCCAAGGATACCTAACCCTAGGAAACCCTAAAGCTTATATATTATTCGTAAATTACAGAAAATTAGGTCCAAGCCCATAAAAGTGCCGCTCAGCGGTAAAGTACCGCTCAGCGGTAAGTGCGTGTCTCGTTTCTTCCCCTCAGCGGCCATTTTGCCCCTCAGCGGATCTCCCGTAAGCTCCTGAGTGCCGCTCAGCGGTAAACTGCCGCTGAGTGGTGACTTCGGCTTCTCCTTTTGCACTTTTTGATGTCTTTTCTGATTTCATCTCTCTCCTTCTTCACTTCTTTCACCAAATTCACCTTAAAACCTGCACAAAAACACTGAAATCAAGCATAAACCTGTCCAGCTCTCTTATTTCTGAAAATATCAATAAAAGCATGATTTCAAGCTAGTTTCTGAGTATAAAGGTTGCTTTTAGTATCAATTTTAAGCATCAAAATAACAGTTTTTCAACTGTTATCAAGACTCGGTGACTATTAAAATGTCAGGATGAACGCCAATACTAAGCTTTCCCTATTCATACTTTTACCACAATACAACCAACCACTAAGACATTCCTCCTTGGGATTCTCTTTCATATCCATAATATAATTGTCACATCATACTTTCTCATCCCATTATGATTATCACACCATAACTTAATACCATCATACTTTCACATTACATTAGAATTATGATTATTCCTCATCCGTCACATCTTTAAATAAATATCACACATAACAGTAAAACAATAATCCCACCTTTTAACAAACCTATTAACAAGACCGAACGAGAGAGCACTCCCAATATGAGAACATGATCGAACGGTCATTTAGAGAATAAGACTCAAGCAAGAGTCGAACACTTGGACCTATATCAAGCACTTATGATTTAGAACGAACAATATTGGCTTAGACCGAACACTATTAACTTAGTACAAGTACGATATTGTGCACTAGTATAAGAACGAGCGCTGATAAGAGACCACACAACTCAATAATACCGATCGCTAACACTATCATAAATACTATTACAAAACCGAGCACTATGTCGAACGAGCGCTGGTCCAAGACCAAACACTTACCAAGAACGAGCGCTAGTACAAGACTGAGCACTACCAAGACAGTACATGACCGAGCGGTCAATAATAGTTAAAACCTATGATAGACCGAACGTTGTTTAAAACCAAATGATATGCTTAGACAAACTACTATATTCACCTCGATATCCACATACAAGACCGATCGGTCATTAACTAAGGATCCACAAAAGTAGGACTCAGTTAAGACTGAGCGCTAATACATAGTACTATTAATAACGAACGCTAAACCTAGTACAACTAATAACAACCGGTAATACCCATCCTAAGACTGTCTAGTTTGAAAATGAATACTTTTAAACCGAACGTCACTATTAAACCAAACAACACATAACCAAATTATCACTACAAAGCCTAATACTGCTAAGCCCAAATATATGACCAGACCGAGCGTTCTATACCGATCGCTCGATTTTCTACAAAACTTGCAGAACTTCTCAACCACTTCACAGATTTCATCCAAACCCAGAATATTGCATATAACAGTTCTCACCCAAAATTACCGAACATCAAATAATTCAATTTCACATACATGCAATATCATCAAACAACAGTTTCATACATAAAAACTAAGTAATTAAATTAGCTAGCTTCCCTTACCTCTTGACCGGACCGAACAACGATTATTCTTTTCCAGACTCTGCTTCCTCCCCAAAAAATCCCAAGAACACCAGCTCAGACCAACAACTTGATCGTTGCAAAAATGAAGTCCTTGACACCAGGAAGACTCAGGCGTTGCCTGATTGATGATCGTAAGAAGAAAAGATAAGAATTTGCAGAGAGAAGAAGAAGAAGTTTAGAGAGAATGAGGAGAAAACTGAAATTCAGAAACATTTGGAGAAGAAAGTGCATGCAGGAATGGCTCGAGATTTTTGAAAAAGCTAATTATATCCTACCGTCAAAATCTACTCGGTCCAATCCAATGCACTCATCTGGATTCCACTTTGTTGTTGAATTTAAGGGTCTTGACATATTTTGTCTTAATTAAAAAAAAATAAAAGCAGTTAAAAAGTAGCAAGAGATAATTAAAAATAGCAAAAATTACAATTTTCTCATAAAAGCCTAAAGTCAAAATTATTACAAGGATACGAATCAACCTCATTTTTTTTTCTCTTCTTGTCTGTTAACATATTTTTCATTTTGTTTTTTCTCCTCTCTCAGATAATTTTTTTTATGGGTTTGCATGATTTCTTCTCTCAAATTTGTGGCTAGATTCTTCTTTCTAATCCTTTACAACCAAATGGTAATGTTTTTCTCTTTATTCTACAAAAAGAAGCTCGACGTGAAATTCTTGATACAACTTCATCTTTTTCTCCTTGTAATAACTTAGTTTTCTATATTAATTCTTTAAAAAATTTCAATCTAATAACAATAAATATAAAAGTATCAAAATGTAGTCACTGTGACTTGTTGGATCACACAAAAGATAAATGTTATAAGATTGTTGATTATCTTCCAAACTATTTGAAGAATTACTACTAATAATGTACATCATATTGATACTCAACCTAATAGTTCTTCAACTTCTTTATCTATTTTAACTCTTGCTCGTGCCAAAATTGATTCATTTTCTCACTACAAAAATGTCTAGTGATCTATACTACATAGAGTGATATTCCTACCATTATAATAGACAAGGACATGAATATTGATGTGCATTTCATACATCAAATTTATCTTATGCTATTATCAATTATGGTAATAGTACCACTAATGAAACTTGGCATAAATGCTTATGTCACACACTTATTATTGCTAATAAAGCTCCTTTAAGTTTGATTAGTCGACGTATTATTGTAGCACTTTGAACTTTCTAAGCAAAAATACTACCATTTTCATTAATTCTTTATTTCATTCATTATAAGGGACTTTAAACATCCTACATATCAAGAATTTTGCTATTTTCTCCATTTAGTTGATGATAAAAAATAATATTTGATTTGGATTTATATGTGCTTAAAAACAAATATGATTATAACAAACTTATTCCTCGATTTTTCTCATATGTTGAAACTCAGGTTAACACCACTATTAAATTTTTTCAGTCAGATAATGATAAAAAAAATTATTTCAAAGATTTTTCTTTATAATAAAGGTGTTATACATTAGTTTTCTTGTGGTAAAAGACCTTAATAAAACACCGTGGCAGAAAGAGAATATTTACATATTTTAAACATTGCTCGATCCTCACGTTTCATTTTAATATTCCTACAAAATTTTGAGGTGGGTGTTAAAATTATTTTTTTTCCTAGTTCTATTTCGGATAATATATCTCCATATGAAGTTTTATAAGATAAACTAATTGATTATTTATGCTTCAATTCTTCTTTCATGTAGACATATATTTAGTCCTAAGGTCACTACTACAGTTAGAAATTTTCTTTTCTAAAGACATTAAGTTTTATGAATATATTTTCCTTTCAAAAACCAAGATATGACCTTTTCTACTTCACTTCAAAAACCAAGATGTATTTGATCCTCACCTTTCAAAAGACATTAAGAAATTAATATAGGGTTTTGGGTTTGCCTCGAAAGGGTTGATAGTGTGGAGAGCCTTGACCTCTCTTTCTACTTCACTTCAATCGTTCTTTTCATTTTCTCACCATTTCTTTAAGAAACAAATAAAAGTAAACATGGGATAAGATAAAAAAGATGAAATAAATAAAACACAATAAATTAAAATAAAATAAATTAAGCTAAACTGAAACAAAATAAAATAAAACTAAATACACATAATTACATATGTTATTTCTCAAATTAATAAATATATTTTGTATAATTTTTATTTTTGTATTTTATCTTTCTTTATTTTGAAATTAATTGTATTTTTTTCTTTTTTTCTATTATTTTTACTTGGAGGTTGACCATATAATAACGATATAATTAATTAAAAATAATAATAAAATAACTAGTTATTATGCTTTAGAATATTTAAAATAAAAGAAATGTAGAATACAACAAATATGGAAGAAAAGAATTTTATTATAAAATATTCTCATCTACAATCTGAGAAGAAAATACATTTAACGATAATACATTGTTCCAATTTTATCCGCACATAAAGGTAAAAGAAGAAAATTTGGAGGAAATTTAAAAAGTATAACAGGTGATTTTGAAGATAACGATAGTCCATATTTAGAAAGACCATCTGCCACCGAATTGGTCTCTCTAAATACATGATTCCAAGTAATGTAATCAACTCTGGCACCCATCTGTATTATTGAAGAAACAAGAGCATAAAATGGATGTTTTTGGTGGATGACTCTCCCGTTAATAAGTTGGATAGCGGTTAATGAATCACTTTCAACGATCAAATTTTTATGTCCCATTGATATTCCTATTTCCATTCCAAGCTTGATTGCAAATAATTCAGCTTCTGCTGCTGAATCAACTTTTAACACACTTGAGAAGGCAAAAAGAAAATCACCCTGAGAATCTCTGATAACACCTCCTGCAGCGGCCTTTTTTCCATCCCAAGTGTAAGCTCCATCACAGTTAATTTTAACATATCCTTTTGGAGGTGGTATCCAACAAACTAATCTTGTAAAACTTGAATTATCTCTCTGAAAAAAAAATGTTTGTTCACCAATTGATAAATAAATTACAAATATAACAATGTTAAAAAATCAAATGAAAATTTAAATTTTTGACATCTAATTGAAAGTAAAAATAAAAGAATAATAATTATTATTATAATAAAAGATGATTTTTATGTCAAAATAAATTACTAGATAAACATGTTTCAAGGACATAAAACACTCCAAATTAAACTTTCACCATAATCTTTTTGCGTATTTTTCTTTAGTAAAAAAAATATGACATCCGGCATATCCTATTGTAACATTTCTAGATTAATTTATAATTATAAAAGAATGCAAAACTTTTTCAATCTTATTTATTTGTGATTCTCTATTATTACTATTGTGAATAGAAAATAACATCAATAGCCACATTATATGTGAACAATATGATTTATCTTTTTAATTCAAAACTAAATTAATTTGGAATAAAAGAACATAGTATGAAAATGTTATCATTATTAACATTTTAATGCAAAAGGATGAAAGAAATTTACCTTATCAATATGAAAGTTGTTGTTTGTGTTAACCCACCAATGTAAGTTTGGGCATTCTTCACCCTTTGGACAATTACCATTTATCCAATCTGCACATGTAGTAGGTGATGATGACCTTTGAGAAATCTTCCTTTCTACCTCCATACTTTGTAACAATGAACAAGACACAATTCTCTCTAGACTTAACTCTCTCCGCATAAATGGTTTTCAGGAAAATGGAAATGATGATTTTGAAGGAAAAGATAGTGTAATAGATTTTGGATATGACTCATTTAAATAGAGAAATGAAATACTACAACATAAAAAGTTAGAGATAATATAAAATAAAATATTAAAAAAATCAAGATAATGTAATAATATAAAAATAAAATAAATGACGAAAGATAAAAATAAAAGAATAAAATAAAATAAACATAACAATAAACCATATATAATTATCGTATCTTTAGTTTTAAGTAAAACATTAAAGTTGATTTATATACTACGATGGATAAAAAAATACAATCCTATAAAAACTTAAAATATTTGTGCAAATACTCCAAATCTATAAATGTAGTTCTCTGTCCTAAATATTTTTATATTTTTTAGTTAGGTTAACATTGTTAACTGCTTTTAAGTATTTGCAGTATCTAAGATTTTGTATTTTTTATTTAAGTTTGTGAGATATTTATTGATGTAAGGATATAAATTTAAATATGTATAAATGAAAATTTTGATTAATATATTATAGTTTTTTTACTATAATACATAATATTATGTGTTAGTTGTTAATAGTTATTAAGGCGAAAAAGTAACTCAAATAAATTAAATGACTAAACTTAAGTCTCACATAAAAACTAAATAAATCTTATTAAAGGAGATAATTTATTTTCAAAACTAAATTAATTTAATATATTCAATTAAAAGTAATAATTTTAGGTTAAATAAGTTAAATTGTTAGTATGTTAATTATTCGACTGAAAATTGGCTGGATATATTATATTTTAATTTTTTTTTTATAAGTTTGTAATTGTCAGACCTCATTAAAACGCACCCAAATATCCCTCTGCACGGACGCCAGGTGTCAAACAACGAGGATCAGAAATCAGATAGTGGAATGCAGGTGTCAGCAGAAGAGCGGACGCTTTTTTTGACGTGGGAAGAAAACTAATTTTTCTAAACTTCCGTCTCACTCTCTTCTGCATGCACCCTTCTTCCCAAAACTCTGAACTTCTCATTTCTCCTTCTTCTCACTAAAAACTCCCCCTTCTCTTTACCAAAACTCACTCTTTCTCTACTCCGATCTCCATTCAGGCACCGTAGGAGCACTTCCGGCGTCCCAAGCTTTAGTTTGATCCGATTGGTTTCAAATTCTGAACGGGTAAGTTTTTCTTGTCTTTAAACGTTCGTTCTTGTAAACATGCAAACCAAGTTCTGGTTGCATGGGTCCTTAGTTTCATTCTGAACGAGTTTGGTCTGTTGCTTTATTTTGGTTCGAAGAGTCGTTGAGCGTTGAGGGTAGAAAGGATCTTAGTTCGGCGAGCTGAGTTTTAGTCTGAAGGACGTACGTTCACGCTCTTAGGTAAGGGAAGCTTATTTAATTTAATTTGTATGCTATTGTACTGTATGAACATTCGTTAGTTGACTGAATGAATTGGATGCATGATGATTGATATGTTTGTAGTACATGAACGTTCGTTTATTTAATAAGTGGAAATGAAATATGACTGAGTTATGTTATGATGTATGAAATATATGATATCTCTATGTTTGAAGGGTATGAAATATGAATGTATAAAGTGTGAAACTATATGTAATAAATGAGTTGGAATATAAATGATCCTGATATGATTTCCCATAAGAAAGTATACGTTCGTTACTGAACGGTCCTTGACCGTTCGGTTTTATAGTGAATTTGGTTAGTAATGGATTCTTTCATTTGGGAAGAATCCTAGTTGAGGACGAGCGTCTACACTTCGAATTACTGTGCTTGAGCGTTCGGCCAAGCATAGTTCTGTCTTGATATTCTGCTATGAAATATTTTAGTTATTCCTAAATACTACTTCAATAGTACCTTGGCATAATTATCAAGTTTCTTTTATATAAGTTAGTGGCACCTGGTCTTATACCAAGTGTTCGTCATAAGCAAGTGTTGGTCTTACACCAGGCATTCGTTCTATCTCTTTAAGCTAAATTTCCTTATATGAGCGTTCGTTCAAGCCCTCTAGGGTTCGCTCACTATAGTGTTCAGTCTTTGACTGTCACTTGGAATCTTGATACTAAACTCAATTAAACTAAGTATTCACAAACGTTCGGTGTCGTCATATGAGACATTTTAGGTATTATCTTAGTGCCTTGAAATATTCTTATTCATATGTTTCACTCTGGAGTCCTTGTTCTTGGTCTGGTATTTTAATGTTCAAATGGAGTTCTCAAGAGTCGGTTTATCTAATTGGCTCAGCGTTGAAATCGACGTTCGTTCATTCGTTTCTTGGAATATATTATTGTGCACGCTATCTTTCTTAAAACCGATGTCAACCTTTGGTCTTAATCCATTCTCAAATTTGAAGATATCTCTGTCTCGCTCTATGTGTTCGGCCTAGTTTTGAGTTCGGGTTGAACGTTCGTTATTTGGAATCCTCATGAATCTTTGTACGAGGTGATTAAATGAGATGTTTATTAATAAAAGATGAAGAAAATGTAATATGGAAATGTTGTTGATTATGGACGAGCGTTCCGGGGAGGAACGACTCATGTATGAATATTGGAATTTGTAAAGTATGACTGTGGTAATGCTAAGCTGTCTATTCATCCTGATGTTCCGTGAGTACTCGTCCTCATGTAGAGGGGGTAGGTCATGTGTGGGAACGGCGGGAGGTCCTAGTCCTTAGGGGTACTTTGGACAGATAGGACTAACCTCGGGTGGCAACTGATGAGAGTTTTCCAGTTACTACACCACCCGGGTGCACGAACGTCGTAGCTACACAGATTTCATACAGTCCGGACGGTCAGTCTAGTATATTAGACTTGTGTGAACGAACTCTGATTTATTTTGTTTGAATGATTTTGTGAAATGTACGATATGCATGAATTAAATTACATAAGCTTACCCTGTGTTTCCTGTCGTGTCTTGTTTTGTACGTTCGTCTTGTCGTTGCAATGATCATCTCTGTGGATGTGAGCAGAAGGGCACGCACTGTTGGAAGATACGCTGGAAGAAGAAAATTTGGTAGAAGTTGAAGTTAAGACCGAACCTTAGGACGTTCGGTCAGTAGAGTAGTTTTTGAAATAAGGCGGTCTGTCGCCACTTTCTCATCTTTGTATGAATGACCGTTCGGTAATTTGACTTTTGTAAACCGTTCGGTCAGACTCGTACTTATGTATTGTGTAAATATAGTAACTCTTTCTGCAAGGTCGTTCGGCCGAGACCGTACGTTCTTGTATAGTGTAAGACTGGTCTGTTATATTATTAAATGTAATTATTCGATTATATGGTTCATTACTGTATATTTGGGATGTTACAGTATAACATTCCTTGACCGTTTTCATAAATTTTTAAGATTATGTCATACTTTCGATTCTGATAGATAATAATAAATATAATAATAATAAAACTTAATTAAGATATTTTTAATTTATGTTTTTTTTCATAAATATTAATCTTTTATCTTCTTTTTCATAAATGTTTAAGATTTTGTCATAATCTTGACGGTGACAAATAACAATAAAAATATTTTAGATAAGTGCTTTTTAGTTTTTTTTTTCATTGAATAATTAAAAATTTTAAATTTTCTAATTTAGTAGTCTCTATGGTTTAGTTTTTTAGAGATGTGGTTGTTGTTTTGTGTAGTAATGTTATTCAATCATGTAAGATTTTGTAACTAATAAATATGATATTATCGCTAATATAAAGTCATAAATGAGTTTTATTATATTAATTAAAAACATGGTGAACATCAAGATAATTAGGTTATCCGGATGTATCTATATTTATTAAAGAATTGTTACACAAATTGATATAGTGATGAAGTAAAATTATTTAATAAAATAATAAGTACATTGTTCAAATAATAAAAATAACTTAATTGAAAAATATAAAATTGAAATATTTATTTAATAAAAAATTTTAACAAAGACTCAGTAAAAAATATTTATATTTATGAATATTTTAAAATTTAAATAAATCTAATAAAAAATATTTTATCAAACGAAAAATATAAAATTATTCATTTGAATATTATACAAATTATTATTTATGGTAACCTGTTAATTTGGATACGAGTAATTATTTAAAAAAATTTTGTTTATCCAATATTTCGTTGATCTTTATATAATATATATTGATAACAAAAAAATATATTTTATTTTTTTGTTTCTATGAAGTTGGTCCTTGTACTATACTTCTTTGTTTAAGATTAGTTACCATGAGGTGTTATTAATAAAATAATTTTACAGAATTTATGATATAATTTTAGTATCTATTTTACATGTTCACCATCATTATTTTTTTTTCTAAAATCTAGATTAAACATTATAAGATCTAAATTAATTATCTATCTTACTTTTATTGATTCTGGATAAAATAATATAACTAATAGAGAATTTAATAAAGATAAAAAGATAAGATAAAATCAGGATTAAGTAATAAAATAATACTAAATATTTTATCCAAATCTTTACCGACGAAATTTTATGTCTAACATTATTATTATTATTATTAATTACTTTATGATAAATACATCAAGGAACATTCCTGGCAAGATATGTGAACAAAATAACATGAATATTATATTTATATTTGGATTTTTCTACTTATAAAACATCATTTTTAACTAATTAAAAATTATTTTGTATCATCCCAAAAATATAGTTTTAAACTATAATTAAGGGTCCTTACATTTATAATAAAATAGAATAGTTATAGGAATAAAATTTAATTTACAGTTAACATGAAATAACCATAAATTTCAAACTTTGAAGAAACCTATACTGCTACTATTACCAGTACAAACCGAACGTTCATACAAGCATCGTATTATACTGAACGGTCTTAAAGTATTACAGAAATAGGTACAAGGGTGATCATTGCAAGGACAAAACGACCGAACGGACAACATGACAAGAAAGGAAAATAGGGCTAAGCTAGTGTAATTTAATTAACTATGTTAACATAAAATTCAGATACACACATAATACAATCATACATATACAGAATTCATGCAAGCATGTTATAACCGACCACTTCACACTGACTGTCTGGACTAGTATGAATATGAGTTATGGTCGTTTCTGCACTCGTAGGTGGTAATCTAAAAACCTTATTATTACCGTAGCATGGAAATCCCTTGAGCTGTCACACGAGGTTAGCCCGTTATTCCTCACCTTAGGTCAAGGTAATACATACCGCCCAGGCTAGGGCCTCCTGCTATTCCCATCACATGCATCACTATTCTCTACTTGAGACTCAGTGACCATTAAAATGTCAGGATGAACGCCAATACTAAGTTTTCCCTATTCATACTTTTACCACAATACAACCAACCACTAAGACATTCCTCCTTGGGATTCTCTTTCAGATCCATAATATAATTGTCACATCATACTTTCTCATCCCATTATGATTATCACACCATAACTTAATACCATCATACTTTCACATTACATTAGAATTATGATTATTCCTCATCCATCACATCTTTAAATAAATATCACACATAACAGTAAAACAATAATCCCACCTTTGAACACGACCGAACGTGAAAGATCAACATAACCTATTAACAAGACCGAACGAGAGAGCACTCCCAATATGAGAACATGACCGAACGGTCATTTAGAGAATAAGACTCAAGCAAGAGTCGAACACTTGGACTTATATCAAGCACTTATGATTTAGAACGAACAATATTGACTTAGACCGAACACTATTAACTTAGTACAAGTACGATATTGTGCACTAGTATAAGAACGAGCGCTGATAAGAGACCACACAACTCAATAATACCGATCGCTAACACTATCATAAATACTATTACAAAACCGAGCACTATGTCGAACGAGCGCTGGTCCAAGACCAAACACTTACCAAGAACAAGCGCTAGTACAAGACTGAGCACTACCAAGACAGTACATGACCGAGCGGTCAATAATAGTTAAAACCTATGATAGACCAAACGTTGTTTAAAACCAAATGATATGCTTAGACAAACTACTATATTCACCTCGATATCCATATACAAGACCGATCGGTCATTAACTAAGGATCCACAAAAGTAGGACTCAGTTAAGACTGAGCGCTAATACATAGTACTATTAATAACGAACGCTAAACCTAGTACAACTAATAACAACCGGTACTACCCATCCTAAGACTGTCTAGTTTGAAAATGAATACTTTTAAACCGAACGTCACTATTAAACCAAACAACACATAACCAAATTATCACTACAAAGCCTAATACTGCTAAGCCCAAATATATGACCAGACCGAGCGTTCTATACCGATCGCTCGATTTTCTACAAAACTTGCAGAACTTCTCAACCACTTCACAGATTTCATCCAAACCCAGAATATTGCATATAACAGTTCTCACCCAAAATTACCGAACATCAAATAATTCAATTTCACATACATGCAACATCATCAAACAACAGTTTCATACATAAAAACTAAGTAATTAAATTAGCTAGCTTCCCTTACCTCTTGACCGGACCGAACAATGATTATTCTTTTCCAGACTCTGCTTCCTCCCCAAAAAATCCCAAGAACACCAGCTCAGACCAACAACTTGATCGTTGCAAAAATGAAGTCCTTGACACCAGGAAGACTCAGGCGTTGCCTGATTGATGATCGTAAGAAGAAAAGATAAGAATTTGCAGAGAGAGGAAAAAGAAGTTTAGAGAGAATAGGAGAAAACTGAAATTCAGAAACATTTGGAGAAGAAAGTGCATGCAGGAATGGCTCGAGATTTTTGAAAAAGCTAATTATATCCTACCGTCAAAATCTACTCGGTCCAATCCAATGCACTCATCTGCATTCCACTTTGTTGTTGAATTTAAGGGTCTTGACATATTTTGTCTTAATTAAAAAAAAAATAAAAGCAGTTAAAAGTAGCAAGAGATAATTAAAAATAGCAAAAATTACAATTTTCTCATAAAAGCCTAAAAGTCAAAATTATTACAAGGATACGAATCAACCTCATTTTTTTTTTCTCTTCTTGTTTGTTAACATATTTTTCATTTTGTTTTTTCTCCTCTCTCAGATAATTTTTTTTATGGGTTTGCATGATTTCTTCTCTCAAATTTGTGGCTAGATTCTTCTTTCTAATCCTTTACAACCAAATGGTAATGTTTTTCTCTTTATTCTACAAAAAGAAGCTCGACGTGAAATTCTTGATACAACTTCATCTTTTTCTCCTTGTAATAACTTAGTTTTCTACATTAATTCTTTTAAAAAATTTCAATCTAATAACAATAAATATAAAAGTATCAAAATGTAGTCACTGTGACTTGTTGGATCACACAAAAGATAAATGTTATAAGATTGTTGATTATCTTCCAAACTATTTGAAGAATTACTACTAATAATGTACATCATGTTGATACTCAACCTAATAGTTCTTCAACTTCTTTATCTATTTTAACTCTTGCTCGTGCCAAAATTGATTCATTTTCTCACTACAAAAATGTCTAGTGATCTATACTACATAGAGTGATATTCCTACCATTATAATAGACAAGGACATGAATATTGATGTGCATTTCATACATCAAATTTATCTTATGCTATTATCAATTATGGTAATAGTACCACTAATGAAACTTGGCATAAATGCTTATGTCACACACTTATTATTGCTAATAAAGCTCCTTTAAGTTTGATTAGTCGACGTATTATTGTAGCACTTTGAACTTTCTAAGCAAAAATACTACCATTTTCATTAATTCTTTTATTTCATTCATTATAAGGGACTTTAAACATCCTACATATCAAGAATTTTGCTATTTTCTCCATTTAGTTGATGATAAAAAATAATATTTGATTTGGATTTATATGTGCTTAAAAACAAATATGATTATAACAAACTTATTCCTCGATTTTTCTCATATGTTGAAACTCAGGTTAACACCACTATTAAATTTTTTCAATCAGATAATGATAAAAAAAAATTATTTCAAAGATTTTTCTTTATAATAAAGGTGTTATACATTAGTTTTCTTGTGGTAAAAGACCTAATAAAACACCGTGGCAGAAAGAGAATATTTACATATTTTAAACATTGCTCGATCCTCACGTTTCATTTTAATATTCCTACAAAATTTTGAGGTGGGTGTTAAAATTATTTTTTTTCCTAGTTCTATTTCGGATAATATATCTCCATATGAAGTTTTATAAGATAAACTAATTGATTATTTATGCTTCAATTCTTCTTTCACGTAGACATATATTTAGTCCTAAGGTCACTACTACAGTTAGAAATTTTCTTTTCTAAAGACATTAAGTTTTATGAATATATTTTCCTTTCAAAAACCAAGATATGACCTTTTCTACTTCACTTCAAAAACCAAGATGTATTTGATCCTCACCTTTCAAAAGACATTAAGAAATTAATATAGGGTTTTGGGTTTGCCTCGAAAGGGTTGATAGTGTGGAGAGCCTTGACCTCTCTTTCTACTTCACTTCAATCGTTCTTTTCATTTTCTCACCATTTCTTTAAGAAACAAATAAAAGTAAACATGGGATAAGATAAAAAAGATGAACTAAAATAAAACACAATAAATTAAAATAAAATAAATTAAGCTAAACTGAAACAAAATAAAATAAAACTAAATACACATAATTACATATGTTATTTCTCAAATTAATAAATATATTTTGTATAATTTTTATTTTTGTATTTTATCTTTCTTTATTTTGAAATTAATTGTATTTTTTTCTTTTTTTCTATTATTTTTACTTGGAGGTTGACCATATAATAACGATATAATTAATTAAAAATAACAATAAAATAACTAGTTATTATGCTTTAGAATATTTAAAATAAAAGAAATGTAGAATACAAGAAATATGGAAGAAAAGAATTTTATTATAAAATATTCTCATCTACAATCTGAGAAGAAAATATATTTAACGATAATACATTGTTCCAATTTTATCCGCACATAAAGGTAAAAGAAGAAAATTTGGAGGAAATTTAAAAAGTATAACAGGTGATTTTGAAGATAACGATAGTCCATATTTAGCAAGACCATCTGCCACCGAATTGGTCTCTCTAAATACATGATTCCAAGTAATGTAATCAACTCTGGCACCCATCTGTATTATTGAAGAAACAAGAGCATAAAATGGATGTTTTTGGTGGATGACTCTCCCGTTAATAAGTTGGATAGCGGTTAATGAATCACTTTCAACGATCAAATTTTTATGTCCCATTGATATTCCTATTTCCATTCCAAGCTTGATTGCAAATAATTCAGCTTCTGCTGCTGAATCAACTTTTAACACACTTGAGAAGGCAAAAAGAAAATCACCCTGAGAATCTCTGATAACACCTCCTGCAGCGGCCTTTTTTCCATCCCAAGTGTAAGCTCCATCACAGTTAATTTTAACATATCCTTTTGGAGGTGGTATCCAACAAACTAATCTTGTAAAACTTGAATTATCTCTCTGAAAAAAAAATGTTTGTTCACCAATTGATAAATAAATTACAAATATAACAATGTTAAAAAATCAAATGAAAATTTAAATTTTTGACATCTAATTGAAAGTAAAAATAAAAGAATAATAATTATTATTATAATAAAAGATGATTTTTATGTCAAAATAAATTACTAGATAAACATGTTTCAAGGACATAAAACACTCCAAATTAAACTTTCACCATAATCTTTTTGCGTATTTTTCTTTAGTAAAAAAAATATGACATCCGGCATATCCTATTGTAACATTTCTAGATTAATTTATAATTATAAAAGAATGCAAAACTTTTTCAATCTTATTTATTTGTGATTCTCTATTATTACTATTGTGAATAGAAAATAACATCAATAGCCACATTATATGTGAACAATATGATTTATCTTTTTAATTCAAAACTAAATTAATTTGGAATAAAAGAACATAGTATGAAAATGTTATCATTATTAACATTTTAATGCAAAAGGATGAAAGAAATTTACCTTATCAATATGAAAGTTGTTGTTTGTGTTAACCCACCAATGTAAGTTTGGGCATTCTTCACCCTTTGGACAATTACCATTTATCCAATCTGCACATGTAGTAGGTGATGATGACCTTTGAGAAATCTTCCTTTCTACCTCCATACTTTGTAACAATGAACAAGACACAATTCTCTCTAGACTTAACTCTCTCCGCATAAATGGTTTTCAGGAAAATGGAAATGATGATTTTGAAGGAAAAGATAGTGTAATAGATTTTGGATATGACTCATTTAAATAGAGAAATGAAATACTACAACATAAAGAGTTAGAGATAATATAAAATAAAATATTAAAAAAATCAAGATAATGTAATAATATAAAAATAAAATAAATGACGAAAGATAAAAATAAAAGAATAAAATAAAATAAACATAACAATAAACCATATATAATTATCGTATCTTTAGTTTTAAGTAAAACATTAAAGTTGATTTATATACTACGATGGATAAAAAAATACAATCCTATAAAAACTTAAAATATTTGTGCAAATACTCCAAATCTATAAATGTAGTTCTCTGTCCTAAATATTTTTATATTTTTTAGTTAGGTTAACATTGTTAACTGCTTTTAAGTATTTGCACTATCTAAGATTTTGTATTTTTTATTTAAGTTTGTGAGATATTTATTGATGTAAGGATATAAATTTAAATATGTATAAATGAAAATTTTGATTAATATATTATAGTTTTTTTACTATAATACATAATATTATGTGTTAGTTGTTAATAGTTATTAAGGCGAAAAAGTAACTCAAATAAATTAAATGACTAAACTTAAGTCTCACATAAAAACTAAATAAATCTTATTAAAGGAGATAATTTATTTTCAAAACTAAATTAATTTAATATATTCAATTAAAAGTAATAATTTTAGGTTAAATAAGTTAAATTGTTAGTATGTTAATTATTCGACTGAAAATTTTTAAGACCCATGAAAAAAAAAATATTTAAATTTAATAAATAGTTATTTTTTTTTTTTTTTTTTTATAAAGTTAATAAAAGTATGGTAAAAAAAAAATTAAAATTTATGATAGGTAACAATAATAATAATTTCAAAGGAAGGAGTTTAAAAATTTGAGAATTTATTTTAAAAGTTAAAAAAAAAAATGAATGAATAGTAAATAGTAAATAGTGAATAGTGAATAGTTAAAAAAAAATATTAAAATAAATTGTGGAAGAGGACACTCCACGTAGAATCAATTATTCAGAGATAAGAATGGTGAATAAAAAATAATTTTTGAATAGTAAAAATGAATAGTAAAAGTGAATAGTAAAAATGAATAGTAAAAATGAATAGTAAAATTTTTTGGCTATAAATAGCCAAGGGGGGGAGGATGAAGATTTGCACCAAAATTCTAGGGAAATTGTGAGAGGAGAGAGTTGGAGGAAATTCTAGTTGAAGAGGGGAAATTCTGGAAGTTTCTGGAGAACGGTTTGAGAAGAGGAACCTAAGTCTGGAATAGAGGTAAGGGGAGTTACATTTTGTTTGGTATGATTTTGAGTATTGTATATGTTGCTTTTGGTTGATCTTAAATCTTGAGTGTGAAGTATTTTGTTTCTGTATGATTTTGAATTTTTGATGAGAACATGCTTTTGTGCTTAGATCCAAGTGTGATAGTTGTAAAATGTGATGTTGATTATGTTATGCATATGTATGCTATTAATTGCCTATGGATGGATTAGAAGTTGTCTAACCGGCTTTGCCAGATTCAACTTCTTGTTTCCCCATACTTTATATTGTTTTCCTTTTTCGTTTTTATTTTTGGAAGGATTAGAAGTTGTCTAACCGGCTCTGCCAGATTCAACTTCTTATTTCCCCAAACCTGTTATTATTCTTATTATTTAATTACGTTGTATTCTTGGAAGGATGAGAAGTTGTCTAACCGGCTCTGCCAGATTCAACTTCTTGTTTCCCCATACTTTATATTGTTTTCCTTATTCGTTTTTATTTTTGGAAGGATTAGAAGTTGTCTAACCGGCTCTGCCAGATTCAACTTCTTATTTCCCCAAACCTGTCATTATTCTTATTATTTAATTACGTTGTATTCTTGGAAGGATGAGAAGTTGTCTAACCGGCTCTGCCAGATTCAACTTCTTGTTTCCCCAAGAGTTTTTATTAAGTTTATTTTAATGATTGTCAAACATTTGATTCTTCTCCGTTGACTATTTATAGTAAGATTTTATTATTGTTAATTTGTTTGTAATATATTTATCTTGTATGATTTCTGTGTTGAATGTATTTTATGATGTTGATATGAAATTATGAATCTGAACATGATATGAGTTTTATGAGGAGATTTTGTAATAGTATGACATGAGTTGAGGAAAATGAGCATGATATGAGTCTCATGGAGAGATTCTATATTGGTATGGTATTAGTGTATATGTTGATGTTGAGGGTCCTGTTGTTGGTGGTTATCCTAAAACTCTAATAATCTTCCAGTATCAATTAGAGAAGGATGTGTTATGTGGTGAGAGTAGTAGGAGGTCCTAGTCTATGTTTATAGACATTAATGGATTAACCTTGTGGGTGATATGATATATTATATTTGGCCAAAAAATTTTGTTGTTGAAATCACCACAAGTGCATGACCACCCGAGACTTCCATCAACATTATATCCGGATAATAGAGTCTAGAATGATAATTGCATTTTACATGAATTTATGGTGAATGTATTACGTATAGCAATAGTGTAATGTTTTTCTTTGAATGTTGCATGGTAGCTCACCCTTACTTGTTTGTTTGTGCCGGAAAAATCTTATTTTTGCGATGATCGTATAATGTTTTTGTTATACGGGAGCAGATGAGGGAACGACGTCTGAACCAATTCAAGTGAAGGAGGAAGCAGCAGAAAAATGAAGAATATTTTAAGAAAAAAAAAATAAAACATAAATAAAATTAAGAGTGTTTTATTTATGTGTGAAATTATAATGTATTTCTAGTGTGAACTATGTTACTCCTAAATGGAGGATTGTAATATTGTACGATGTTTTCTTTATTAATGAAATAAATTTGGGTGTGAGATGTTTTATATTTTGGGGTGTTACATTTAGTGGTATCAGAGCAGTTCGTCCTTAGAACTTGCGGGTTGTGTGCCTTTCCGTGAAGAGTTGAGTATAAATGACATGAATTGTCATGTCTTTCGAAGTTTAAAACATAGAATGAGTGCAACCGACTTAAGGTTTTAAGAATAGAAAAGCATCTTGATAAAGAGAAATGAGGGTGCACACTCATGACTTTATCAAAGAGGAATTTCCTTTCTTAATTCTGAAGGTTTGAGGTAAGAAAGAGTTAGAGTTTTAGTGTTGTTTCCTGTAGTAATTCATGTCTTGTTCTTGCCTTTGTGGTGGTGTAATGTGCTCTATAATAGTAGAGGAATGCAGATTCAAGGACAACTTGAGTTGTATACCTTTATTAGAATTAGTTTAAGCCTTTGAGACAAATTCTTGCCTCGAAGATAAGGTGTTAGAAGACTAAAAATTTAGGCTTTAAAGGAAGGGTAAAGATGTTGGTGTTTAGAAGTAATGTTTTAAGAAGTTTTCCAGAACCAAATCAGGAGATTAGATATCTTACGAAGAGTTGAGTTCAAAGGCTAGATTAAGAGAAGCTCTGGATAAGCATGAATGTAGCAAGGTTTGAGAAATCAGTTTCGTTTACTATATCAGTAACATTAAAAGTCATAAGAGAAGGAAGTGTTGGTGAGAAACGGAGTGGCATTGTGTGAGATTGGTAACATGGATCGATGTATCAGTAATGGTTGGAATCTCAATAAGATAGTGGTTAAAAAAAAAATAAATAAATAAATAAGTAGAAGAAGAAGATTTTGAGAAGCAGTCAGATAAGGCATAGAGTATAGAAGAAATGAAGTATTTTAAGATCTTAATCTAAGTGAATAATTGTCATTCTTTCATAGATTTAAGGCGTGATCATAAGAGAGGTTTGGTAGTTTCAATTCGATTTTAGGTGGTTATAGTTTTAAGAAGTGTTGAGTTTAAGGAAAACAAACGATTATATATATCAGAAGTTGATCAAGTTAAAAATGGGTTTAACGAAGATAAGTGGTGAAGAAAAGACAAATCTTTATGGTGTATGAATCCTTGGTTGGTGTTGTGAAGTAGGTATTAGAATTTTCACATGATATTATCTTGGATTATTAGTCTGTGTGTAATTTACATATATTATGTCTAGTATAGGGTTGTTGTAGTACCGTTCAGTTAGGTGCTGATTTAGTACTGTTTGGTTTGTTACCGTTCGGTCAAATGATTATTGGGAATCGTTCGGTCAAGTGTTGAGTTATTACCGTTTGTTCAAATGATTATTAGGTTCCATTCGATTAAACTCGTTTTAAGATGGTCAGTTTTAGGAAATTAATTTTCTTAGATAAAATTCATCAAACAGTGGGTATGCGTAAAATGTAAAAAGTATAGAGAGCAAGAAAATTCAACACAGAATTTTTATCCTGGTTCGATTCAAAAGAATCTACATCCAGTTGATAATCACAATAAAGAGTGATTAACGTTTTCACTAAATTTTTTAAAGATTTACAATAGAGTGAATAAAAAGAATGATAAAAACTCTCCTTCGGCAAACGAACCAGAACAGCACAGATTAAAATCTTCCTTCGATAGACGAACCGGTAGTTGACCGTCTTGACAACTCAAAGAGAACCGCTCCGATTTTCCACACACTGTATTCTTAAAAAGCTCATAGCTATTTCCTTAGAGTTTTAGAAGAACCTTATATAGCCAACTATTCTGAAATCACAGAGATAAATTATAACTGTCATAGATAAACGATTAACCATTACCCCGAAGATGGTCTTACCCTTGTAATAAATAAAATCTATCTTACACTACTTAAACAAATTAATGCTACTAGATAAAAAAAAAAAAAAAAAAAAAAAAAAAAAAACGACAGATCTGACTTACCTTACCGTGAATCAAGAGAAAGAAAAAATGATAGTTAGTTAGTTTACGTTAGATTTAATTAATAATACTAATAATACTACTACTACTAATAATAAAGATGTTCTAGAGTCGATCAGAAGTGATCGTTAATTATTACACTCCAACAAAAATAAAATAAAATAAAATCATAAAGACTATTCATCGGTAGAAGGCGGTCGTAAGGAAAGCCCCGTGGAAGGAGCTTTGATGCGAAACGGCATGGGTGGAGTAACTTTCTCTTCTTCTTCATGTATAGCGGGGATGGGAAAGAGATCTAGGAGCCTTGGAGCCTGTGGAATTACCCATGAAGGATCTTCGGTAGTGAAAAAAAAAAAATTATAATAATAATAATAGTAGTAGTCAGAGATAAATAAAGAAAATTAGAAAAAAAAAAAAAATTTACCATACATAAACGGCGGAAGGAGGGCATATGAAGGTTCAGATGTACCAGGGACGTTTTGCGGCAAGCGTCGATGTTTCACCCGATTTCCATGGTTTTGAAACCAACAATAGACGCTATATTCTCCAACTTCTCCGTACTCCTTGAGTCGTCCTGTAATCTCGCGAATTTGATCTCGACTAGGATTAATGATCCCATGATTGAAGATGTTCAGCAAGATTCCAACTTGTTCCGGGGTAGATCGCCATCGTTTATGAACTGTCTTGGCTTCCATATCCATTTTCTAAGTTTTTGGTGCATAAAGTAAAGTAAAAGTAAAAAGATTTATTACAGTGAAGTCAGGTTCCAATTTAAGTTAAGTTTTTCATTTTGCTTCTTCTTGTTAGTTCAATTTTCATTGTCCAATTTTTGAAGTCTCAATGTCCAAAAATAGATCTGTTTCACGGTCCTCGCAAATGTTCCTAAACGGATCTACGTTCGTGTCCATTTTGTGCATACATATAAAGTTTTTTTTTTCTAAAGTTTCATTTTTATGGGGTACGTGGCGTTGTTCTACCCGATTGTCTCTGCCATACCTTCAAACGAAGGGAGATTAACGTCTGGTTTCCAGCCGATATACCCTTATCTTTGTTAAGACAGTGTATTCTTAGTTTTAGTTAATAAAAAATGAAAAATAGTAGAAGAAGAAAGCAAGTAAAGGAGCAGAAGTAATATAACGAGCGGAAAGTAAAGAAGAGAGTAGAATATAATTGCGAGTAATAAAAGCTCAGAAAAGAAAAAGTGCATGAAAGGAAGCAAGAAGAAGAAAGGAAAGAAAAGAAGCAAGAAGTAAAGAAGAAGGAGAAGCTGGGTGAAGGAAAGGAAAAGATAAGAGAAAAGAAGTACTTACTCGAGGCGGAGCAAAGCCCTGGAACATAAAGATTGAAGCTTGCCGAAAGGCTCTCCGATCTATCACACTCAGTCGTTCTAATCCCACAAGCTCTCACACTCAGAACTCTCAGCGCTCAGATCTCACTCACACCCAGAGGATCGCTCGAAAGCTCTCTCACTTAGAAGACCTCACACTCTCTCACACACTCAAAAATCGCAACGCCTCAAAGTGTCGCTCAACGCGGTTCGCTCCTCCTTATATAGCCAAAATCTCACTGTGCCCACAGTTCCGGTCAGGCATACCGGAGGCTTCAATAGTATCGGTTAAAAAAAAATAATAATAATAAATAAATGGTAGTAGTATCTAATCTTTTCTGCATTTTGGAAGTATAAAATATTCAAATTAGAAAGGATCTTCTAGTAAAATAATTTAACCATTTGGTATAGAAGGTCATATGATAAAATGGTTTGGAGAAATATCAACTTAGTCAGAGTGGTTTGGAATAGGAAAACAGGTGACTATACATGGGAATTAGAAGATGATGTAAAACATTCTTATCCCCATCTTTTTTTGTGAAGTGTCGAATTTTCGAGGTCGAAAATTTTTGTTGTTGGGGAGAATGTAAGACCCATGAAAAAAAAATATTTAAATTTAGGTTTAATAGCCAATTTAGTCCCCACTTTGGTTGAAAAATCTCAATTTAGTCCCTCGTTATAAAAGTGTTTTACATTAGTCCTAACTTTTAAAATAGTGGGTCAGATTGGTCCCTTTCGTTAAATATAAGTTAACGAAATTAATGGATGATGATGTGACACAGCTTAAAGCTGATGTGTTAGATTGGTCCCTCGTTAGCTTTAAGTTGTGTCACATCATCATCCATTAATTTTGTTAACTTATATTTAACAGAAAGGACCAATCTGACCCACTATTTTAAAAGTTAGGACTAATTCAAAACACTTTTATAACGAGGGACTAAATTGAGATTTTTCAACCAAAGTGAGGATTAAATTGGCTATTAAACCTTAAATTTAATAAATAGTTATTTTTTATTTTTATTTTTATTTTTATAAAGTTAATAAAAGTATGGTAAAAAAAAAATTAAAATTTATGATAGGCAACAATAATAATAATTTCAAAGGAAGGAGTTTAAAAATTTGAGAATTTATTTTAAAAGTTAAAAAAAAAAAATGAATGAATAGTAAATAGTAAATAGTGAATAGTGAATAGTGAATAGTGAATAGTTAAAAAAAAAATATTAAAATAAATTGTGGAAGAGGACACTCCACGTAGAATCAATTATTCAGAGATAAGAATGGTGAATAAAAAATAATTTTTGAATAGTAAAAATGAATAGTAAAAGTGAATAGTAAAAATGAATAGTAAAAATGAATAGTAAAATTTTTTGGCTATAAATAGCCAAGGGGGGGAGGATGAAGATTTGCACCAAAATTCTAGGGAAATTGTGAGAGGAGAGAGTTGGAGGAAATTCTAGTTGAAGAGGGGAAATTCTGGAAGTTTCTGGAGAACGGTTTGAGAAGAGGAACCTAAGTCTGGAATAGAGGTAAGGGGAGTTACATTTTGTTTGGTATGATTTTGAGTATTGTATATGTTGCTTTTGGTTGATCTTAAATCTTGAGTGTGAAGTATTTTGTTTCTGTATGATTTTGAATTTTTGATGAGAACATGCTTTTGTGCTTAGATCCAAGTGTGATAGTTGTAAAATGTGATGTTGATTATGTTATGCATATGTATGCTATTAATTGCCTATGGATGGATTAGAAGTTGTCTAACCGGCTCTGCCAGATTCAACTTCTTGTTTCCCCATACTTTATATTGTTTTCCTTTTTCGTTTTTATTTTTGGAAGGATTAGAAGTTGTCTAACCGGCTCTGCCAGATTCAACTTCTTATTTCCCCAAACCTGTTATTATTCTTATTATTTAATTACGTTGTATTCTTGGAAGGATGAGAAGTTGTCTAACCGGCTCTGCCAGATTCAACTTCTTGTTTCCCCATACTTTATATTGTTTTCCTTATTCGTTTTTATTTTTGGAAGGATTAGAAGTTGTCTAACCGGCTCTGCCAGATTCAACTTCTTATTTCCCCAAACCTGTCATTATTCTTATTATTTAATTACGTTGTATTCTTGGAAGGATGAGAAGTTGTCTAACCGGCTCTGCCAGATTCAACTTCTTGTTTCCCCAAGAGTTTTTATTAAGTTTATTTTAATGATTGTCAAACATTTGATTCTTCTCCGTTGACTATTTATAGTAAGATTTTATTATTGTTAATTTGTTTGTAATATATTTATCTTGTATGATTTCTGTGTTGAATGTATTTTATGATGTTGATATGAAATTATGAATCTGAACATGATATGAGTTTTATGAGGAGATTTTGTAATAGTATGACATGAGTTGAGGAAAATGAGCATGATATGAGTCTCATGGAGAGATTCTATATTGGTATGGTATTAGTGTATATGTTGATGTTGAGGGTCCTGTTGTTGGTGGTTATCCTAAAACTCTAATAATCTTCCAGTATCAATTAGAGAAGGATGTGTTATGTGGTGAGAGTAGTAGGAGGTCCTAGTCTATGTTTATAGACATTAATGGATTAACCTTGTGGGTGATATGATATATTATATTTGGCCAAAAAATTTTGTTGTTGAAATCACCACAAGTGCATGACCACCCGAGACTTCCATCAACATTATATCCGGATAATAGAGTCTAGAATGATAATTGCATTTTACATGAATTTATGGTGAATGTATTACGTATAGCAATAGTGTAATGTTTTTCTTTGAATGTTGCATGGTAGCTCACCCTTACTTGTTTGTTTGTGCCGGAAAAATCTTATTTTTGCGATGATCGTATAATGTTTTTGTTATACGGGAGCAGATGAGGGAACGACGTCTGAACCAATTCAAGTGAAGGAGGAAGCAGCAGAAAAATGAAGAATATTTTAAGAAAAAAAAAATAAAACATAAATAAAATTAAGAGTGTTTTATTTATGTGTGAAATTATAATGTATTTCTAGTGTGAACTATGTTACTCCTAAATGGAGGATTGTAATATTGTACGATGTTTTCTTTATTAATGAAATAAATTTGGGTGTGAGATGTTTTATATTTTGGGGTGTTACAAAATTGGCTGGATATATTATATTTTAATTTTTTTTTTTATAAGTTTGTAATTGTCAGACCTCATTAAAACGCACCCAAATACCCCTCTGCACGGACGCCAGGTGTCAAACAACGAGGATCAGAAATCAGATAGTGGAATGCAGGTGTCAGCAAAAGAGCGGACGCTTTTTTTGACGTGGGAAGAAAACTAATTTTTCTGAAACTTCCGTCTCACTCTCTTCTACATGCGCCCTTTTTCCCAAAACTCTGAACTTCTCATTTCTCCTTCTTCTCACTAAAAACTCCCCCTTCTCTTTACCAAAACTCACTCTTTCTCTACACCGATCTCCATTCAGGCATCGTAGGAGCACTTCCGGCGTCCCAAGCTTTAGTTTGATCCGATTGGTTTCATATTCTGAACGGGTAAGTTTTTCTTCTCTTTAAACGTTCGTTCTTGTAAACATGCAAACCAAGTTCTGGTTGCATGGGTCCTTAGTTTAATTCTGAACGAGTTTGGTCTGTTGTTTTATTTTGGTTCGAAGAGTCGTTGAGCGTTGGGGGTAGAAAGGATCTTAGTTCGGCGAGCTGAGTTTTAGTCTGAAGGACGTACGTTCACGCTCTTAGGTAAGGGAAGCTTATTTAATTTAATTTGTATGCTATTGTACTGTATGAACATTCGTTAGTTGACTGAATGAATTGGATGCATGATGATTGATATGTTTGTAGTACATGAACGTTCGTTTATTTAATAAGTAGAAATGAAATATGACTGAGTTATGTTATGATGTATGAAATATAAGATATCTCTATGTTTGAAGGGTATGAAATATGAATGTATAAAGTGTGAAACTATATGTAATAAATGAGTTGGAATATAAATGATCCTCATATGATTTCCCATATGAAAGTATACGTTCGTTACTGAACGGTCCTTGACCGTTCGGTTTTATAGTGAATTTGGTTAGTAATGGATTCTTTCATTTGGGAAGAATCCTAGTTGAGGACGAGCGTCTACACTTCGAATTACTGTGCTTGAGCGTTCGGCCAAGCATAGTTCTGTCTTGATATTCTGCTATGAAATATTTTAGTTATTCCTAAATACTACTTCAATAGTACCTTGGCATAATTATCAAGTTTCTTTTATATAAGTTAGTGGCACCTGGTCTTATACCAAGTGTTCGTCATAAGCAAGTGTTGGTCTTACACCAGGCATTCGTTCTATCTCTTTAAGCTAAATTTCCTTATATGAGCGTTCGTTCAAGCCCTCTAGGGTTCGCTCACTATAGTGTTCAGTCTTTGACTGTCACTTGGAATCTTGATACTAAACTCAATTAAACTAAGTATTCACAAACGTTCGGTGTCGTCATATGAGACATTTTAGGTATTATCTTAGTGCCTTGAAATATTCTTATTCATATGTTTCACTCTGGAGTCCTTGTTCTTGGTCTGGTATTTTAATGTTCAAATGGAGTTCTCAAGAGTCGGTTTATCTAATTGGCTCAACGTTGAAATCGACGTTCGTTCATTCGTTTCTTGGAATATATTATTGTGCACGCTATCTTTCTTAAAACCGATGTCAACCTTTGGTCTTAATCCATTCTCAAATTTGAAGATATCTCTGTCTCGCTCTATGTGTTCGGCCTAGTTTTGAGTTCGGGTTGAACGTTCGTTATTTGGAATCCTCATGAATCTTTGTACGAGGTGATTAAATGAGATGTTTATTAATAAAAGATGAAGAAAATGTAATATGGAAATGTTGTTGATTATGGACGAGCGTTCCGGGGAGGAACGACTCATGTATGAATATTGCAATTTGTAAAGTATGACTGTGGTAATGCTAAGCTGTCTATTCATCCTGATGTTCCGTGAGTACTCGTCCTCATGTAGAGGGGGTAGGTCATGTGTGGGAACGGCGGGAGGTCCTAGTCCTTAGGGGTACTTTGGACAGATAGGACTAACCTCGGGTGGCAACTGATGAGAGTTTTCCAGTTACTACACCACCCGGGTGCACGAACGTCGTAGCTACACAGATTTCATACAGTCCGGACGGTCAGTCTAGTATATTAGACTTGTGTGAACGAACTCTGATTTATTTTGTTTGAATGATTTTGTGAAATGTACGATATGCATGAATTAAATTACATAAGCTTACCCTGTGTTTCCTGTCGTGTCTTGTTTTGTACGTTCGTCTTGTCGTTGCAATGATCATCTCTGTGGATGTGAGCAGAAGGGCACGCACTGTTGGAAGATACGCTGGAAGAAGAAAATTTGGTAGAAGTTGAAGTTAAGACCGAACCTTAGGACGTTCGGTCAGTAGAGTAGTTTTTGAAATAAGGCGGTCTGTCGCCACTTTCTCATCTTTGTATGAATGACCGTTCGGAATTTGACTTTTGTAAACCGTTCGGTCAGACTCGTACTTATGTATTGTGTAAATATAGTAACTCTTTCTGCAAGGTCGTTCGGCCGAGACCGTACGTTCTTGTATAGTGTAAGACTGGTCTGTTATATTATTAAATGTAATTATTCGATTATATGGTTCATTACTGTATATTTGGAATGTTACAGTATAACATTCCTTGACCGTTTTCATAAATTTTTAAGATTATGTCATACTTTCGATTCTGATAGATAATAATAAATATAATAATAATAAAACTTAATTAAGATATTTTTAATTTATGTTTTTTTTCATAAATATTAATCTTTTATCTTCTTTTTCATAAATGTTTAAGATTTTGTCATAATCTTGACGGTGACAAATAACAATAAAAATATTTTAGATAAGTGCTTTTTAGTTTTTTTTTTCATTGAATAATTAAAAATTTTAAATTTTCTAATTTAGTAGTCTCTATGGTTTAGTTTTTTAGAGATGTGGTTGTTGTTTTGTGTAGTAATGTTATTCAATCATGTAAGATTTTGTAACTAATAAATATGATATTATCGCTAATATAAAGTCATAAACGAGTTTTATTATATTAATTAAAAACATGGTGAACATCAAGATAATTAGGTTATCCGGATGTATCTATATTTATTAAAGAATTGTTACACAAATTGATATAGTGATGAAGTAAAATTATTTAATAAAATAATAAGTACATTGTTCAAATAATAAAAATAACTTAATTGAAAAATATAAAATTGAAATATTTATTTAATAAAAAATTTTAACAAAGACTCAGTAAAAAATATTTATATTTATGAATATTTTAAAATTTAAATAAATCTAATAAAAAATATTTTATCAAACGAAAAATATAAAATTATTCATTTGAATATTATACAAATTATTATTTATGGTAACCTGTTAATTTGGATACGAGTAATTATTTAAAAAAATTTTGTTTATCCAATATTTCGTTGATCTTTATATAATATATATTGATAACAAAAAAATATATTTTTATTTTTTTGTTTCTATGAAGTTGGTCCTTGTACTATACTTCTTTGTTTAAGATTAGTTACCATGAGGTGTTATTAATAAAATAATTTTACAGAATTTATGATATAATTTTAGTATCTATTTTACATGTTCACCATCATTATTTTTTTTTCTAAAATCTAGATTAAACATTATAAGATCTAAATTAATTATCTATCTTACTTTTATTGATTCTGGATAAAATAATATAACTAATAGAGAATTTAATAAAGATAAAAAGATAAGATAAAATCAGGATTAAGTAATAAAATAATACTAAATATTTTATCCAAATCTTTACCGACGAAATTTTATGTCTAACATTATTATTATTATTATTAATTACTTTATGATAAATACATCAAGGAACATTCCTGGCAAGATATGTGAACAAAATAACATGAATATTATATTTATATTTGGATTTTTCTACTTATAAAACATCATTTTTAACTAATTAAAAATTATTTTGTATCATCCCAAAAATATAGTTTTAAACTATAATTAAGGGTCCTTACATTTATAACACTACAAAAAATTAGATTTTTACCGGGGGTTATTTTTTCCGTTTCCGGCGGTTTTAGCCCCCGGAAAATATGTTACCCGCGGTTAGGAAAACCGTTGGGAAAACCTGCGTCGTTAAGTAATTACCGGCGGTTTTTTAAAAAACCGCCGCAATTAGCGGGGGTTTTGAAAAACCGCCGGTAGTAGTGGGGGTTTTACTAAAACCGCCGGTAATAGTGGGGGTTTTACTAAAACCGCCGGTAGTAGTGGGGGTTTTACTAAAACCGCCGGTAATAGTGGAGGTTTTACTAAAACCGCCGGAAATAACCGGGGTTAAGCAAAACCGCCGGTACTTTTGAGGGTTTCTCAAAACCGCCGGAAATGTAAATAATTTAATTTTTTTTATTATTCAAATTACTTGATTATCATTAATAAACCAAAATTAAATAATATGAAACCAAAAATTAAATGTAAACATTAAATATAAACCAAAATATTATTATATAAATTGTAAACATTAGAAATACAATTAATGTTTCTTAAAAATTAAAATTAACATGTTATGAATAATAATTATAGTTTCTTCATTATTTCCATCATTTGGTACTTCTTCATTTTATCCATCATTTGATATGCTTCCTTTTTCAAATACCTACAATATAAAACAATAATTAGTTAATAATATTTTAAAAAAATTATTAGACAAATTAAAAACAATAACATATGCAAATATCAATTATATTAGAGTATTTCATACCTTTAGCCAAAACTGAAATGCCAAAAGCGCCATATTCATATATTTCCCTGCCCTTAAAATCCCCAAGTTACTCATGCAAGACGTGTAACACATGTCTACAAGCTAAATTAAAAAAAAAACAATCATAATAACTCACTTTTTAAAGTTTAAACAAGCAGGGCCCTTATTATTAAATCTCATTAAATTTTTAAATTAAAGTAATTTAATACATGATGATTACCAATATATGTTTACAATGAGACATTTTTTGAAAAAAAAAATTATTGCAAAATTGTTATTATTCAATTATAAATTTTCAAAGCAATTCTAAAACATGTGTAATCATTCTAAAATGACAGAATAAAATACACACAAAATAAGAAACAAGAAAAAAACATTGAAGCATAAAAGCATAAATCAAATAACTCTAAAGGTTAATAGTTCAGATGACCAGCTGATGTAGTAGTAGTACTTGAGCGAAAATCAATCCTAAATATAATGCTATTCAGAATATAATAGCAGAGTTTCAGTTTTCTTTTCTCCCTAGTCTAGACCCCATTCAAACATATTCTGTTATGCTCTTATTTGTCAACTACATCTTCTAAAAACCTCAGCCCAATACCATCACATTTCATAGAGATCAGTGCTCAACCATGTCACCAGTTATCAGATCAGGCATCAACACAAAATTCCACGGTCACTATTACAAACATAATTCTACATCTTACCTTTGTCCGGTTTTGAGGGCACTTTTCATCTTTAGGAGGCAATGGTTCTATTGCAGCCCTTTCAAGTAGCAGTAAAACATAATCCACCAGTACAAACATGTCTTTCTCAACATGAACAATTGGTGCTGGTATTTCTTCAGCATCCAGCCATTTCACTTTAGCTTTTTGGTTTTTAGTCTGGCCTTCAAGAGCCTTCAATCCACTATGCAAGGAGTCCATTACCAAAGTAGAAGTGACCTCTTTCTCAATTAAGAAATGCTTTACAACTACTTTCAAAATTATATCTGTCTTCTCCCTAGACATGTGGCGCTTAGAAGTCTGGTCAATTTTCCCCCAAAAAGAAAAGAAGCTGCATGCATTTTAATATTTGATCAGAACAAAATACGACACCAGAACCCAAACGTCTGAGATACGTGGGAATTGATGATAATACATAATATCAAATAGGAAAACAATATGCCTTCCAATAAAAAGAAATTATCAAATCATATTTAATTTCAAATAGGATGTAAAACATACATTTCAAGATACACATGAAATAGACATACTGCCTGAAGTAAGCTATAATACATCAAAACCACAATAACCTATTTCATTTGACAATGACATTCATTCCTCTTCTGTATCTTTTTTACAATATGGCTAACATTTTTTTTACTTTCCAGATTGAACGGGAATTAAATCAAATTTTTCAGTACAAGTGTTAAACTATTTATTGATCTGCAAGTGTGAAAAAGAATAAAAATCATCCATCCAAATAATTACAGTAGCAAATTACAGTAGAAAATACTTACCTCGTGAAGCTCTAAAAGTTGATCTCTGATATATTACACACGCTCACGAACCTCAAGACGTGAATCTCTGGTCTATAAAACAAAAACTACTAAGATACAGATCTCTATGTAAGGTCCACACTGGAATAAGTAATTGAATTCAAATATGAAAATAAGGAAGCATTCCTTAAGAATCTAAGTTATTTTGTGCATTATAACAAGAAGATGCTTGTTCTGTTTCTAGATAGTATTTAATCTATTCATTTTGAAAAATGACCTTTAATCGTGTATGCTTCTAAATTTTGTACCAAAATATCAAACTTCTTGAACTTATATTTCTGTTTCACGCTTCTAATTCTCTCTCTGTTGGCTCTGCTCTGAAATCAATGTTTTTCAAAACTGGACTTCCTGATGTCTTTCTCTTGAATCAGGATTATAGAAATTGCGATTCAATACGAGCTTACGTTCCCAGTACCTAACATACCTAACATACCTAACATAGAAAGAAAAACAAGAACTCTAAAACATATATGCATTCCAACCAAGATCATACATCACAACATGCTCAATATAACACAAAAATCAATCAATTTAACCATAACGATTTACATGATATTATAACCACTAAATTTGAATGGAATGAGGTTTCCCAATTTCTAGGGTTTTGGAAAGAGGATAGGACGATGGAAAAGAGAATTTAGATGAGGCTAAGGGGACGAGAGAATTAGGAATTGCAGAAGGAGAGAACTTAACTGTGACGGACGAAGCTCATGCAACAATGGCGGACAATGAATGAAGTGTCAGGCGAAGGACGCGACTCAGGCGAAGGACGCGACTCAGTCGGACGATGAGAACTCAGGCCAGTGTAGTGAACGACAAAGAACGGTGTCAAACAGCAGCTTTACGGTGAACCATGAGGAAGAGGCGTGCCAAAGTGTATATGAGATTAGAGAAATTAGGAAGAAGAAAATGTGCGCGGGAAAGGCCAAATTAGGGGGAAAAAACAATTATTTTGCTCTTTCCAGCTCTTCCTTCCCAAAGGGCCGAATCTTTTTTTTTTTTAAAAAATTCATAACTTAACTGTGGTTTTTATAAAAACTGCCTGAACTTGTTGGAGGTTTTCAAAACCGCCAAAAATAAACCTCCCTTAAAATACATTATTTTGGTAGTGTAATAAAATAGAATAGTTATAGGAATAAAATTTAATTTACAGTTAACATGAAATAACCATAAATTTCAAACTTTGAAGAAACCTATACTGCTACTATTACCAGTACAAACCGAACGTTCATACAAGCATCGTATTATACTGAACGGTCTTAAAGTATTACAGAAATAGGTACAAGGGTGATCATTGCAAGGACAAAACGACCGAACGGACAACATGACAAGAAAGGAAAATAGGGCTAAGCTAGTGTAATTTAATTAACTATGTTAACATAAAATTCAGATACACACATAATACAATCATACATATACAGAATTCATGCAAGCATGTTATAACCGACCACTTCACACTGACTGTCTGGACTAGTATGAATATGAGTTATGGTCGTTTTTGCACTCGTAGGTGGTAATCTAAAAACCTTATTATTACCGTAGCATGGAAATCCCTTGAGCTGTCACACGAGGTTAGCCCGTTATTCCTCACCTTAGGTCAAGGTAATACATACCGCCCAGGCTAGGGCCTCCTGCTATTCCCATCACATGCATCACTATTCTCTACTTGAGACTCAGTGACCATTAAAATGTCAGGATGAACGCCAATACTAAGTTTTCCCTATTCATACTTTTACCACAATACAACCAACCACTAAGACATTCCTCCTTGGGATTCTAATTCAGATCCATAATATAATTGTCACATCATACTTTCTCATCCCATTATGATTATCACACCATAACTTAATACCATCATACTTTCACATTACATTAGAATTATGATTATTCCTCATCCATCACATCTTTAAATAAATATCACACATAACAGTAAAACAATAATCCCACCTTTGAACACGACCGAACGTGAAAGATCAACATAACCTATTAACAAGACCGAACGGGAGAGCACTCCCAATATGAGAACATGACCGAACGGTCATTTAGAGAATAAGACTCAAGCAAGAGTCGAACACTTGGACTTATATCAAGCACTTATGATTTAGAACGAACAATATTGGCTTAGACCGAACACTATTAACTTAGTACAAGTACGATATTGTGCACTAGTATAAGAACGAGCGCTGATAAGAGACCACACAACTCAATAATACCGATCGCTAACACTATCATAAATACTATTACAAAACCGAGCACTATGTCGAACGAGCGCTGGTCCAAGACCAAACACTTACCAAGAACGAGCGCTAGTACAAGACTGAGCACTACCAAGACAGTACATGACCGAGCGGTCAATAATAGTTAAAACCTATGATAGACCAAACGTTGTTTAAAACCAAATGATATGCTTAGACAAACTACTATATTCACCTCGATATCCATATACAAGACCGATCGGTCATTAACTAAGGATCCACAAAAGTAGGACTCAGTTAAGACTGAGCGCTAATACATAGTACTATTAATAACGAACGCTAAACCTAGTACAACTAATAACAACCGGTACTACCCATCCTAAGACTGTCTAGTTTGAAAATGAATACTTTTAAACCGAACGTCACTATTAAACCAAACAACACATAACCAAATTATCACTACAAAGCCTAATACTGCTAAGCCCAAATATATGACCAGACCGAGCGTTCTATACCGATCGCTCGATTTTCTACAAAACTTGCAGAACTTCTCAACCACTTCACAGATTTCATCCAAACCCAGAATATTGCATATAACAGTTCTCACCCAAAATTACCGAACATCAAATAATTCAATTTCACATACATGCAACATCATCAAACAACAGTTTCATACATAAAAACTAAGTAATTAAATTAGCTAGCTTCCCTTACCTCTTGACCGGACCGAACAATGATTATTCTTTTCCAGACTCTGCTTCCTCCCCAAAAAATCCCAAGAACACCAGCTCAGACCAACAACTTGATCGTTGCAAAAATGAAGTCCTTGACACCAGGAAGACTCAGGCGTTGCCTGATTGATGATCGTAAGAAGAAAAGATAAGAATTTGCAGAGAGAAGAAGAAGAAGTTTAGAGAGAATGAGGAGAAAACTGAAATTCAGAAACATTTGGAGAAGAAAGTGCATGCAGGAATGGCTCGAGATTTTTGAAAAAGCTAATTATATCCTACCGTCAAAATCTACTCGGTCCAATCCAATGCACTCATCTGGATTCCACTTTGTTGTTGAATTTAAGGGTCTTGACATATTTTGTCTTAATTAAAAAAAAAAATAAAAGCAGTTAAAAGTAGCAAGAGATAATTAAAAATAACAAAAATTACAATTTTCTCATAAAAGCCTAAAAGTCAAAATTATTACAAGGATACGAATCAACCTCATTTTTTTTTTCTCTTCTTGTTTGTTAACATATTTTTCATTTTGTTTTTTCTCCTCTCTCAGATAATTTTTTTTATGGGTTTGCATGATTTCTTCTCTCAAATTTGTGGCTAGATTCTTCTTTCTAATCCTTTACAACCAAATGGTAATGTTTTTCTCTTTATTCTACAAAAAGAAGCTCGACGTGAAATTCTTGATACAACTTCATCTTTTTCTCCTTGTAATAATTTAGTTTTCTATATTAATTCTTTTAAAAAATTTCAATCTAATAACAATAAATATAAAAGTATCAAAATGTAGTCACTGTGACTTGTTGGATCACACAAAAGATAAATGTTATAAGATTGTTGATTATCTTCCAAACTATTTGAAGAATTACTACTAATAATGTACATCATGTTGATACTCAACCTAATAGTTCTTCAACTTCTTTATCTATTTTAACTCTTGCTCGTGCCAAAATTGATTCATTTTCTCATTTTCTCACTAAAAAGATGTCTAGTGATCTATACTACATAGAGTGATATTCCTACCATTATAATAGACAAGGACATGAATATTGATGTGCATTTCATACATCAAATTTATCTTATGCTATTATCAATTATGGTAATAGTACCACTAATGAAACTTGACATAAATGCTTATGGCACACACTTATTAGAGTGAATCTTCCTACACCTCCCTCACCTCATCCTGCACCCCCAAATTTACCTATTTACCCTTCAATTAATAAAAAGTCAAAACGGTAATTAATAAATTAAATTTTTTTAACTCCCAACCATTTTTCTAACTCCCAACTACAAGCACAAAAATATTCCTTCTTTATAAACCCTGAGGTCCCTTAGGTGCACTGTTCATGGTTTTTCACTGTAGCAAGTAATTTATGGTTTACTAGAATTGGATTGAATTGTAAGATTTGGAGATACAGCAGGAGGAAGAGGAAGAAGACTCTTATTTACAAAAAATTCCAAATTAATAATTATTATTTATTTCAATAAACAATTTAATTATTATTTTAATTTAAAAAAAAAATTAAAAAAATTAAATAAAATTAAATATACGAAAATAAGAGAGACACCACATAAATACTTTATATTTCTATATTATTTTGATACCTAGTATAAAAAAAAATCTTTTTAACTAGTATAAAAAGAATTCAAAAAACATATCATAACCATGCCAACAACACGAACAGATCAAGATTCAATTCAAATTCAAACGAAAACTGCAAATCACATATATTATCTATATTTAATTAAAAAAACTAAGTCTGAAAAATGCCATTTTTTAAATCCGCTCTCTGTTTTCTCCTTGCCGCAGATCGAAGTCCGGTTCTGTGCTCCGGTTATACGTTTGCCGCAGATCGAACTGCGGCGTGCACCTCCAGCGAGCCGCACTTCCAACTACGGCTCTGATCCTTGCCGCACTTCCAAATGCGGCGTGCACCTCCAGCGAGCCGCACTTCCAACTGCGGCTCTGATCCTTGCCGCACTTCCAAATGCGGCGTGCACCTCCAGCGAACCGCACTTCCAACTGCGGCTCTGATCCTTGCCGCACTTCCAAATGCGGCGTGCACCTCCAGCGAGCCGCACTTCCAACTGCGGCGTGCACCTCCAGCGAGCTCCGATCCGATCACGACCACGAACCCAATCACGACCCACGAACCCAACCAAGCACATAACAGGAAACAAATATATTACATGATGGAAGCTACTAACCTGGACGCCAGCGAGGAACGCGAGCAAAGCAGCGGATGCCAGAGACAGATGACGGAGAGAAAAAGAGAGAGGAAGGAGGGGGTGTTACTGAGATGCGGCAGGGAGTGAGGTGAGATGCGGCAAGGGAGTGAGATAAGTTTTAGGGTTTCAAATTAAGTGAATCTTTTTAAATTATTTTTTTCTCTCTCCTCGTTGACTGTGACAAGGGCACACTTTGGAATTAAATTTTTTTTTAGAGGTGCAGGATGAGGGTGGTGAGGTGTAGGGAGAATGACTCCACTTATTATTGCTAATAAAGCTCCTTTAAGTTTGATTAGTCGACGTATTATTGTAGCACTTTGAACTTTCTAAGCAAAAATACTACCATTTTCATTAATTCTTTTATTTCATTCATTATAAGGGACTTTAAACATCCTACATATCAAGAATTTTGCTATTTTCTCCATTTAGTTGATGATAAAAAATAATATTTGATTTGGATTTATATGTGCTTAAAAACAAATATGATTATAACAAACTTATTCCTCGATTTTTCTCATATGTTGAAACTCAGGTTAACACCACTATTAAATTTTTTCAGTCAGATAATGATAAAAAAAAATTATTTCAAAGATTTTTCTTTATAATAAAGGTGTTATACATTAGTTTTCTTGTGGTAAAAGACCTTAATAAAACACCGTGGCAGAAAGAGAATATTTACATATTTTAAACATTGCTCGATCCTAACGTTTCATTTTAATATTCCTACAAAATTTTGAGGTGGGTGTTAAAATTATTTTTTTTCCTAGTTCTATTTCGGATAATATATCTCCATATGAAGTTTTATAAGATAAACTAATTGATTATTTATGCTTCAATTCTTCTTTCACGTAGACATATATTTAGTCCTAAGGTCACTACTACAGTTATAAATTTTCTTTTCTAAAGACATTAAGTTTTATGAATATATTTTCCTTTCAAAAACCAAGATATGACCTTTTCTACTTCACTTCAAAAACCAAGATGTATTTGATCCTCACCTTTCAAAAGACATTAAGAAATTAATATAGGGTTTTGGGTTTGCCTCGAAAGGGTTGATAGTGTGGAGAGCCTTGACCTCTCTTTCTACTTCACTTCAATCGTTCTTTTCATTTTCTCACCATTTCTTTAAGAAACAAATAAAAGTAAACATGGGATAAGATAAAAAAGATGAACTAAAATAAAACACAATAAATTAAAATAAAATAAATTAAGCTAAACTGAAACAAAATAAAATAAAACTAAATACACATAATTACATATGTTATTTCTCAAATTAATAAATATATTTTGTATAATTTTTATTTTTGTATTTTATCTTTCTTTATTTTGAAATTAATTGTATTTTTTTCTTTTTTTCTATTATTTTTACTTGGAGGTTGACCATATAATAACGATATAATTAATTAAAAATAACAATAAAATAACTAGTTATTATGCTTTAGAATATTTAAAATAAAAGAAATGTAGAATACAACAAATATGGAAGAAAAGAATTTTATTATAAAATATTCTCATCTACAATCTGAGAAGAAAATACATTTAACGATAATACATTGTTCCAATTTTATCCGCACATAAAGGTAAAAGAAGAAAATTTGGAGGAAATTTAAAAAGTATAACAGGTGATTTTGAAGATAACGATAGTCCATATTTAGCAAGACCATCTGCCACCGAATTGGTCTCTCTAAATACATGATTCCAAGTAATGTAATCAACTCTGGCACCCATCTGTATTATTGAAGAAACAAGAGCATAAAATGGATGTTTTTGGTGGATGACTCTCCCGTTAATAAGTTGGATAGCGGTTAATGAATCACTTTCAACGATCAAATTTTTATGTCCCATTGATATTCCTATTTCCATTCCAAGCTTGATTGCAAATAATTCAGCTTCTGCTGCTGAATCAACTTTTAACACACTTGAGAAGGCAAAAAGAAAATCACCCTGAGAATCTCTGATAACACCTCCTGCAGCGGCCTTTTTTCCATCCCAAGTGTAAGCTCCATCACAGTTAATTTTAACATATCCTTTTGGAGGTGGTATCCAACAAACTAATCTTGTAAAACTTGAATTATCTCTCTGAAAAAAAAATGTTTGTTCACCAATTGATAAATAAATTACAAATATAACAATGTTAAAAAATCAAATGAAAATTTAAATTTTTGACATCTAATTGAAAGTAAAAATAAAAGAATAATAATTATTATTATAATAAAAGATGATTTTTATGTCAAAATAAATTACTAGATAAACATGTTTCAAGGACATAAAACACTCCAAATTAAACTTTCACCATAATCTTTTTGCGTATTTTTCTTTAGTAAAAAAAATATGACATCCGGCATATCCTATTGTAACATTTCTAGATTAATTTATAATTATAAAAGAATGCAAAACTTTTTCAATCTTATTTATTTGTGATTCTCTATTATTACTATTGTGAATAGAAAATAACATCAATAGCCACATTATATGTGAACAATATGATTTATCTTTTTAATTCAAAACTAAATTAATTTGGAATAAAAGAACATAGTATGAAAATGTTATCATTATTAACATTTTAATGCAAAAGGATGAAAGAAATTTACCTTATCAATATGAAAGTTGTTGTTTGTGTTAACCCACCAATGTAAGTTTGGGCATTCTTCACCCTTTGGACAATTACCATTTATCCAATCTGCACATGTAGTAGGTGATGATGACCTTTGAGAAATCTTCCTTTCTACCTCCATACTTTGTAACAATGAACAAGACACAATTCTCTCTAGACTTAACTCTCTCCGCATAAATGGTTTTCAGGAAAATGGAAATGATGATTTTGAAGGAAAAGATAGTGTAATAGATTTTGGATATGACTCATTTAAATAGAGAAATGAAATACTACAACATAAAGAGTTAGAGATAATATAAAATAAAATATTAAAAAAATCAAGATAATGTAATAATATAAAAATAAAATAAAAGACGAAAGATAAAAATAAAAGAATAAAATAAAATAAACATAACAATAAACCATATATAATTATCGTATCTTTAGTTTTAAGTAAAACATGTATAAATGAAAATTTTGATTAATATATTATAGTTTTTTTACTATAATACATAATATTATGTGTTAGTTGTTAATAGTTATTAAGGCGAAAAAGTAACTCAAATAAATTAAATGACTAAACTTAAGTCTCACATAAAAACTAAATAAATCTTATTAAAGGAGATAATTTATTTTCAAAACTAAATTAATTTAATATATTCAATTAAAAGTAATAATTTTAGGTTAAATAAGTTAAATTGTTAGTATGTTAATTATTCGACTGAAAATTGGCTGGATATATTATATTTTAATTTTTTTTTTATAAGTTTGTAATTGTCAGACCTCATTAAAACGCACCCAAATATCCCTCTGCACGGACACCAGGTGTCAAACAACGAGGATCAGAAATCAGATAGTGGAATGCAGGTGTCAGCAGAAGAGCGGACGCTTTTTTTGACGTGGGAAGAAAACTAATTTTTCTAAAACTTCCGTCTCACTCTCTTCTGCATGCACCCTTCTTCCCGAAACTCTGAACTTCTCATTTCTCCTTCTTCTCACTAAAAACTCCCCCTTCTCTTTACCAAAACTCACTCTTTCTCTACTCCGATCTCCATTCAGGCACCGTAGGAGCACTTCCGGCGTCCCAAGCTTTAGTTTGATCCGATTGGTTTCAAATTCTGAACGGGTAAGTTTTTCTTGTCTTTAAACGTTCGTTCTTGTAAACATGCAAACCAAGTTCTGGTTGCATGGGTCCTTAGTTTCATTCTGAACGAGTTTGGTCTGTTGCTTTATTTTGGTTCGAAGAGTCGTTGAGCGTTGAGGGTAGAAAGGATCTTAGTTCGGCGAGCTGAGTTTTAGTCTGAAGGACGTACGTTCACGCTCTTAGGTAAGGGAAGCTTATTTAATTTAATTTGTATGCTATTGTACTGTATGAACATTTGTTAGTTGACTGAATGAATTGGATGCATGATGATTGATATGTTTGTAGTACATGAACGTTCGTTTATTTAATAAGTGGAAATGAAATATGACTGAGTTATGTTATGATGTATGAAATATATGATATCTCTATGTTTGAAGGGTATGAAATATGAATGTATAAAGTGTGAAACTATATGTAATAAATGAGTTGGAATATAAATGATCCTGATATGATTTCCCATAAGAAAGTATACGTTCGTTACTGAACGGTCCTTGACCGTTCGGTTTTATAGTGAATTTGGTTAGTAATGGATTCTTTCATTTGGGAAGAATCCTAGTTGAGGACGAGCGTCTACACTTCGAATTACTGTGCTTGAGCGTTCGGCCAAGCATAGTTCTGTCTTGATATTCTGCTATGAAATATTTTAGTTATTCCTAAATACTACTTCAATAGTACCTTGGCATAATTATCAAGTTTCTTTTATATAAGTTAGTGGCACCTGGTCTTATACCAAGTGTTCGTCATAAGCAAGTGTTGGTCTTACACCAGGCATTCGTTCTATCTCTTTAAGCTAAATTTCCTTATATGAGCGTTCGTTCAAGCCCTCTAGGGTTCGCTCACTATAGTGTTCAGTCTTTGACTGTCACTTGGAATCTTGATACTAAACTCAATTAAACTAAGTATTCACAAACGTTCGGTGTCGTCATATGAGACATTTTAGGTATTATCTTAGTGCCTTGAAATATTCTTATTCATATGTTTCACTCTGGAGTCCTTGTTCTTGGTCTGGTATTTTAATGTTCAAATGGAGTTCTCAAGAGTCGGTTTATCTAATTGGCTCAGCGTTGAAATCGACGTTCGTTCATTCGTTTCTTGGAATATATTATTGTGCACGCTATCTTTCTTAAAACCGATGTCAACCTTTGGTCTTAATCCATTCTCAAATTTGAAGATATCTCTGTCTCGCTCTATGTGTTCGGCCTAGTTTTGAGTTCGGGTTGAACGTTCGTTATTTGGAATCCTCATGAATCTTTGTACGAGGTGATTAAATGAGATGTTTATTAATAAAAGATGAAGAAAATGTAATATGGAAATGTTGTTGATTATGGACGAGCGTTCCGGGGAGGAACGACTCATGTATGAATATTGCAATTTGTAAAGTATGACTATGGTAATGCTAAGCTGTCTATTCATCCTGATGTTCCGTGAGTACTCGTCCTCATGTAGAGGGGGTAGGTCATGTGTGGGAACGGCGGGAGGTCCTAGTCCTTAGGGGTACTTTGGACAGATAGGACTAACCTCGGGTGGCAACTGATGAGAGTTTTCCAGTTACTACACCACCCGGGTGCACGAACGTCGTAGCTACACAGATTTCATACAGTCCGGACGGTCAGTCTAGTATATTAGACTTGTGTGAACGAACTCTGATTTATTTTGTTTGAATGATTTTGTGAAATGTACGATATGCATGAATTAAATTACATAAGCTTACCCTGTGTTTCCTGTCGTGTCTTGTTTTGTACGTTCGTCTTGTCGTTGCAATGATCATCTCTGTGGATGTGAGCAGAAGGGCACGCACTGTTGGAAGATACGCTGGAAGAAGAAAATTTGGTAGAAGTTGAAGTTAAGACCGAACCTTAGGACGTTCGGTCAGTAGAGTAGTTTTTGAAATAAGGCGGTCTGTCGCCACTTTCTCATCTTTGTATGAATGACCGTTCGGTATTTGACTTTTGTAAACCGTTCGGTCAGACTCGTACTTATGTATTGTGTAAATATAGTAACTCTTTCTGCAAGGTCGTTCGGCCGAGACCGTACGTTCTTGTATAGTGTAAGACTGGTCTGTTATATTATTAAATGTAATTATTCGATTATATGGTTCATTACTGTATATTTGGGATGTTACAGTATAACATTCCTTGACCGTTTTCATAAATTTTTAAGATTATGTCATACTTTCGATTCTGATAGATAATAATAAATATAATAATAATAAAACTTAATTAAGATATTTTTAATTTATGTTTTTTTTCATAAATATTAATCTTTTATCTTCTTTTTCATAAATGTTTAAGATTTTGTCATAATCTTGACGGTGACAAATAACAATAAAAATATTTTAGATAAGTGCTTTTTAGTTTTTTTTTTCATTGAATAATTAAAAATTTTAAATTTTCTAATTTAGTAGTCTCTATGGTTTAGTTTTTTAGAGATGTGGTTGTTGTTTTGTGTAGTAATGTTATTCAATCATGTAAGATTTTGTAACTAATAAATATGATATTATCGCTAATATAAAGTCATAAATGAGTTTTATTATATTAATTAAAAACATGGTGAACATCAAGATAATTAGGTTATCCGGATGTATCTATATTTATTAAAGAATTGTTACACAAATTGATATAGTGATGAAGTAAAATTATTTAATAAAATAATAAGTACATTGTTCAAATAATAAAAATAACTTAATTGAAAAATATAAAATTGAAATATTTATTTAATAAAAAATTTTAACAAAGACTCAGTAAAAAATATTTATATTTATGAATATTTTAAAATTTAAATAAATCTAATAAAAAATATTTTATCAAACGAAAAATATAAAATTATTCATTTGAATATTATACAAATTATTATTTATGGTAACCTGTTAATTTGGATACGAGTAATTATTTAAAAAAATTTTGTTTATCCAATATTTCGTTGATCTTTATATAATATATATTGATAACAAAAAAATATATTTTTATTTTTTTGTTTCTATGAAGTTGGTCCTTGTACTATACTTCTTTGTTTAAGATTAGTTACCATGAGGTGTTATTAATAAAATAATTTTACAGAATTTATGATATAATTTTAGTATCTATTTTACATGTTCACCATCATTATTTTTTTTTCTAAAATCTAGATTAAACATTATAAGATCTAAATTAATTATCTATCTTACTTTTATTGATTCTGGATAAAATAATATAACTAATAGAGAATTTAATAAAGATAAAAAGATAAGATAAAATCAGGATTAAGTAATAAAATAATACTAAATATTTTATCCAAATCTTTACCGACGAAATTTTATGTCTAACATTATTATTATTATTAATTACTTTATGATAAATACATCAAGGAACATTCCTGGCAAGAACAAAATAACATGAATATTATATCTATATTTGGATTTTTCTACTTATAAAACATCATTTTTAACTAATTAAAAATGTATTTTGTATCATCTCAAAAATATAGTTTTAAACTATAATTAAGGGTCCTTACATTTATAATAAAATAGAATAGTTATAGGAATAAAATTTAATTTACAGTTAACATGAAATAACCATAAATTTCAAACTTTGAAGAAACCTATACTGCTACTATTACCAGTACAAACCGAACGTTCATACAAGCATCGTATTATACTGAACGGTCTTAAATTATTACAGAAATAGGTACAAGGGTGATCATTGCAAGGACAAAACGACCGAACGGACAACATGACAAGAAAGGAAAATAGGGCTAAGCTAGTGTAATTTAATTAACTATGTTAACATAAAATTCAGATACACACATAATACAATCATACATATACAGAATTCATGCAAGCATGTTGTCAATACCCAATTTCGTCCGGATTATTTTTATAGTTTTATTGCATTTTGGTTGTCACATATTTAACCTTTTTATTATTCATTTACCTATTTCTTTTTTAGTTCTATTTATTTTATCTTATTGTTTTATTACCCTTTTTCTTTATTGCTTATTTTGTTTTTATTCTATCTCTTTCATTTATTTTACTTTTTTTTCCTTTTATTTATTTATTTATTATTTATTTTTATTTTCTTTTAATTCTTCGTTTTCATTTTAATTCTTATTTTTCTTAAATTTTTATCTTTTCATAATTATTATTAGTTAAAAGGTTTTAAAATAAAATAAAAATAAAAAAAATATATAAATATAACAAATGAAATGAATCAAAAATGAGAAAAGGACAAATTGGCGAGGGGACACGATGGAGGAAAACGGTTTCCTGCTGTGGGAGACAAACTGGTTTTGGGAGCAGGCAAGGACAAGGCACGTTTTGGGATGGCAGAGACGTTTTGGAGCCTGCATGGCACATACACGATTTGATATACGGAATGGCAGGGTGGCACAGAAAGCAGAGAAAAGCATAGAGAAAGTGGGATTTTGGGAGGAGCTACAGGGGCCTTCATCAAAGGAGAGAAATCCATTGCTGGAGATAAAAAAAAAAAGAAGGGGAGGAGGATTGGACACGGCGTCTTCGAACCTTCATCTTCGATCATCATCCAGAGCATCCAGCATTTTTACAGCAAAGAGAAAGGAGAGGTCAGCCACTCAAGGGAGAAGGGGGGTTTTCCTGGAGATCTTCACTACCAGCACCAACTTCACTCGCAGTTGCAGCAGCCACCAGAGACGCCAAGCAATAGCATAGGAGCTCCAAGAGGTAAGCAACTACTTCACTCGTTCATATTGTCCTGTATGATGGAATGAACACTGGAGCTTTTATGGTTGCTATTGCCTTTTTATACTCGTTATTGCGTTTTTTACACTTGATATTGCTCTGTTTAAGATTGGTGTATTTGAACCTTCACCATCGTTTCCGGCTACTATAGTAACCAACACCCTTTCAGCCACCCTTTTCTTCCACTCCCAATTTTCACCCTTCAAGTTTCCCTTCATTTCCAATCAACAACACCTTAACCCACAACCTTCACGCTCCCACTTCTAACTTCCGCCATCTTCATATTCATCTTCATCACCTTCAACTCCGTCATCCACTATACCTCCAACGTCTGCCCATCACCCCGTGAACCCGTCATCCTCCTTCACGCAATCACCGCCGCTCCCCACTTCATCATCTTCATCCCCGAATCAGCCTTCACCTTCATCACCACCAAAACAGACTCACCACCCCGGCCTCATCCTACCCTTAACCATCTTCATCCATTTCCCTACTCCAACCTTTGTCTCCCTCCCTCGCAAGCTTCCATCAACCCCTCTGATTCTCCACTCTTCTCCATCATCTCCAGCACCCGTGAACACCTCCATCGAGGAACATAACCCATCATCCACTACACCTATCATCGCACAAAAACACCCTTAAGGCCTCCACTTCACTCTGCAGATACCTCCTTCATCCATTCCCAACAACCCAAACACGCCCCACGACCTTCAACAAGAGACCAATGCTCTCTTTGCAGAATCCAAACCTGTAAACTGATATCCTTCATACACAACCCCATACCAATGCCATTTTCCTGTGTGAAAAATAATTAATCCAAGCACCCACCGAGGCTGTCGCCGTTATCACTGGCGCCGAATCTGGAGCTCCCCCGGCAACCGCGTGTGTTGGCGATTGAGTCTGGGTCTTGCGTGAAGAAGAAAGGGAGAGGAAGCAGAAACCCGTCTTCGAGCCGCGCGAGAAGAGAAAGAGCTTGCGGACTCGGCTTGAGCTAACGAGGGCTCCGGTGGCACAAGCGGTGGTCGGCGCTGGCATAGGCGACGGTGGGCCTGCGGAGAGAGCAAGAGACCTTGGATCTCTGGGAGAGTGTTGGGTCTGAGTGGGTGAGGAATGGGGATGGGAAGGCGGAACCCCTAGGGGAATTCTAGGTCAGAAACCACCCGGGTGGGCCAAGCCCAGAACGAACGCGCGTTATTTGGCCTTTTCCGAGCGTTCGTCCTTTCCCACATCTTCCAAACGAACGCTCGTTCGTAACGAGCTTTCAATATTCTTCCCAACGAACGCTCGTCCAGAACGAGCGTTCGTCATCCGTCATCCACATCTTCTCAACGAGCACCAATCTTCCTTCCCAACGAACGCCTCGTCCAGAACGAGCGTTCGTCGCTCGCATTCAACTCCAAAACGAGCGCTCGTCCACAACGAGCGCTCGTCATTCAGCCTCGTCCACAGCGAACGCTCGCATTCAACTCCACAACGAGCGCTCGTCATTCAGCCTCGTCCACAGCAAACGCTCGCATTCAACTCCAACCGAACGCTCGTCCACAACGAGCGCTCGTCATTCAGCCTCGTCCACAGCGAACGCTCGCATTCAATTCCAAACCGAACGCTCGTCCCCAAAGAGCGCTCGTCATTCAGCCTCGTCCACAGCGAACGCTCGCATTCAACTCCAAACCGAACGCTCGTCCCCAACGAGCGCTCGTCATTCAACCTCGTCCACAGCGAACGCTCACCATTCAACTCCAAACCGAACGCTCGTCCCCAAAGAGCGCTCGTCATTCAGCCCCTTTCCCAGAATCCGTTCGTCATCCAGTCTCGATCTTCCCAACGAACGCGCATCCCAACGAGCGCTCGTCCTTCAGCCCCTACCCTAACGAACGCTCGTCCCAACGAACGCTCGTCATCCACCCTCCTGTTCTCAACGTCCGCTCGTTATCTCTCCCATTGAACGCTCGTCATCCAGATTCCCACCAACGCTCGTTCGTCCTCCTCATTCACAACGAACGAACGCTCGGTCTTACTCTCATCCTCAACGAGCGTCCGTTAACACTCGTTCGTCCTCGTCATTCGCAACGAACGCTCGTTATCTCACATTCACCCCCAACGTCCGTTCATAAATCCCCTAACGCTCGTTATTTGTTTGTTTTTTCTTATTTTATTCTATTTATTTTGTCTGTCTTATTTCATTTGTTTTATTTATTTTTATTTATTATTTTATTTTGTTCTATCTACTTATTCTAGATATTTACTTTTCCTAAATATATATTTAATAATGCAATATTTACAATTTAAATAAAGGAATTTATAAAGATATGTTTTTAAAGGTTTAGGCACATGTGTGATCGCACGCATCGTCCTTGTGCTGAAAGCCTTTTCTCTTTCTTAAATAAAATTACAAAAAATATGTTTTAGGGGTTTAGGCACATGTGTGATCGCACGCATCGTCCTTGTGCTGAAAACCTTTTCGCTTTCTTAATTAAAATTACAAAAAAAGTAAGTTTTAAAGGTTTATGCACATGTGTGATCGCACGCATCGTCCTTGTGCTAACAACCTTTTCTCTTTCTTAAACAAAATACAAAAAAAAAAGTATAAAATCTTCAAAAAACTCGAAAACATCAACAATTTTAAACAACAAATAGTCTTGCTACCCAGAACTACGTGATCCTTGATTCTCCATCAAAAGTGGAGATACGTAGGAGCAAGGCTAGCCCTTGTCAGGTTCACTTTCCCAAAAATCCAAATTTATCCGTAATCATTTTCTCAAACAAATCTTTCAATCATTTTCTCAAACAAATCTCCCAAACATTTTCAAAAAGAACTACGTAACCCTGATTTCTCGTTCTGAATGAGAATACGCAGGAGCAAGGTCAATCCTTGTCGGGCCCAAAAAACTAAAAAATATATTTTGCTTCTTTAGAGTTGTATTTTAGGGGATAGTTAAACATTTTGAAAAGCACATCATATTCGCGTATTTAGTTAAAGGTACTGCCTTAGGGCAGGCGTTGTAGGGTGCTAATACCTTCCCTACACGTAACCGACTCCCGAGCCTAGAATCTGGTTCTTGTAGACCATGCCTTATCATTTTTATGGTTTTTCCGTAGTTTTCCAGAATAAACTATGGTGGCGACTCCAAATCTCTTTTTCAAAACCCGTTTCCTTTTTTGGATCGTCGTCCCGTCGCGATTCCGGTTGCGACAGATGGCGACTCCACTGGGGATGTTAGAGAGTCAAGCCATTTAATTAGATGCTCGATTCTGATGTGGTTTTGCTTTATGTTTTCCTTCCCATTTTCTTTATCTATGTTTGATATTTTGAATAATTGCATGAGTTGCTTTATGTTTGATATATTGAACCCTAGGGTAGAAAACATGTTCATACCTGCCTGGGAAATTTTCTGGTTGTTTTGCAGGTGAGGGTTTGGGTATGCATTGCATTCTCCCTTCACACACACACTTTCAGCATATCATGAGTGGGGCCCTATACCCGGGTCTGAGCGTAGCTTAGAATTAGAGGAGTTGTGTAGCGGTGTCATTCTGGGATGTACTTCCTGTCTGGCTATCGTGAGAACTCCAGCTAGAGTTTGTTCTCTTCACTTGTGTCTCCTCATCTAGTTGATTACTCGACTGTTGTGGAGATGCTATGAAGGGGGCCATAGCTCTAGTGACCATTGACCTCTAGGTTCAGGAGACCATCCTTGTGAGATTGCATATACTTGACCTCGAATCCAAGCCATTGAACCTTTATTAGGGCACAAAGGGAGAAACGTGTATTCTTGTAATCCTCACGCTGTTCGTTCTCTTTCAAAAATTATGTTATTGCATTTTCATACCATGCATGCATTTGATTCATCGTGTTGTTTTATTATCATGCATCATATTCATGCATCATTTAGTAACATGTTGGTTTTAGGGGAAATCACAGGTATACACTTGACTTCACACAAGATGGATGTTGACACCAGATCTGATGCTACACTGCATACCAACTCCGCCATTTTAAGAAAGAAGTCTAGCCTAAGGACACATGTTGGAAATCTGACCGGGTTGATAAATTTAGGCCGAAGACTCAAGACCATACAGAGAGAAGCCTTCGGGAGGAAATATGGGAATTTATTGAGTTTAATGGAGGTGAAAGTACAGTTGCCCGCTATTACAGCTCTAGCTCAGTATTACGATTCTCCCCTGAGATGTTTTACCTTCCAGGACTTCCAGCTGGCGCCAACTGTAGAAGAATTTGAGCATATTCTGGGTTTGCCATTAGAGGGTACCAAGCCATATCAGCACTTGGAGCATCATGCCTCTGTTTCTACCCTTGCTGCTATAATGAAATTACAGCCCAATGAATTGGAGAACCGGTTGATAACGAGACATCAAATTCGGGGGCTGACACAAGGTTACCTTGAACAATATTTGCACGACCTGGGCGATAGGGAAGAATGGGAGACCTTCATGGATGTACTAGCCCTCACTGTGTTTGGCATTGTCCTGTTTCCCAAGCTGGAAGACTTTGTAGATTACACTGCTATTGATGTCTTCGTGGCAAAAAAGACGAGATCAGAAAACCCCGTAACAGCAGTCCTCGCAGATGTGTATGGGACTATGAGTTTTTGCCAGGAGAGAAAAGGGAAGAGGATTCTTTGTTGTTTGCCGGCGTTATATGCGTGGATGACGGCACGAGTATTTAAGGGGGTAGTCGATGTTAGAAGTTCACCTGAGAATCTGTCGCATCAAGGAGGTAATGGGTGGGCCCTTTTCTTTGCCGGTTTGAGAGAGGGAAACGTAAAATGGCGCCTTCCTTGGCTTGAGACTAAACCATCTATCCATCATTGTGGCAACTTCCCTAACATACCTCTCATAGGTGCTAGGTATTGCATTAACTACAACCCTATTTTGGTCCAAAGACAGTTCGGATATCCTATGAAGGGAGCGCCTTCACCAGATTATCTCACAGCCTTCTTCATCTACTATGAGGACGGACATTGTACTGAAATGTTGAGGAGAGTCAGAAGTGCCTGGGAAAATGTGGTGCGAGCAGAGAAGGACCTGAGGAGTGGAGTGATGGATAGCAGAGTTAGTTATCATACCTGGATGTTGGAGAGGGTAAGAGAAGTCAAGTTGCCTTTCAAGCCCATCAATGATCAATCGGCGAGTGAAGGAACATCCCAAGCCCCAGAAAGTGAAGAGGTGAAACAGCTGAAGGCTGAGGTGGAGAAATTGAGGGTGGGGAATGCAAGGTTAGAAAATGAATTACAGAAGGCTCGCAATGATTTTGTGGATATGAGGAATGATAACGAAGAAAAGTCACGGGCTTATGAAAACATCGTCAAAAGCCAGAAAGCAGAGAGAGATTATACATTCCGAGTAAAACAGGATCTTGCGGCCGCAAGTAAGGAGTTATCCATGAGGGTGAATGAGAAGAATGTGGCTCTAGAAGAGGGCAGACAGTGGAAACAACTCTATGAAGAAGCCAAGAGGGATAAGAGGGAAGCCCTAAAAAGACTAAGGGAAGCGCAAGTCCAAGTACAAGAATCGGGGCATCAAATGAAGGAAATGGCTACATCATTTGAAGCGGAGTTGAATCAGGAGCGCTGGAAGCTGGCAGAGGCTGAAGGGGAATATCGAGCCATGTTAAAGCAGATGGAGGATTACATCGAGGAGCAGGAGGAGCGATGGAGGACGATGGAATTTGAAGAAAGGCATCAGGTCTTGATAAAGCGAATGAAAGAGCACATCGCAGAGCAAGAAACGGCCGTAAAGCATTGGAAGGAAAGCTTCTCTCAGTTGGCTGCTTTGGCAAATGGGGCAATTGAAGACATCCCCAGAATGGTGTCGGAAGCTGAAGCGAGTACCCACTTTTATAGCCCACCAGTAGAGATAGAGCTTTTTATTAATCACTGTAAACAGTTGATAGACGAGATGAAATCCCTCATCACTCGGGATAGGAATTGATGTATTTTGAGATCTTTATGATTTGTGTCCTGTAAGAAATGTAATGAACTTGTTTCCCTTTAAATGAAAGGTGTGGGATGTTGTTTAGCATCTGCTTGTGTTAATTTCCATCAGTAATGTCATTACAATATTGTGATTTCCCCCTATTACTAGCATGCATCATCTTTTCTTTTGTTCAGCATGTTTCATTTCCATCTAATTAAATAAAATAATAAAGCAGTACGCGTGAGAAAAAACGACGACCAAATTTCCACGACATCCCTACCGGACCCGGGCAAACTCAAAAGCCATGGCAAGCTGGGAGGAGTCACAAGAGTCTCTCAAAACGGATGTTGGCCAGTTGAAGGACCAGATCGGCCAGATCTTGGCGACGCTTGAATCCATGAAGACTGCTGGAGAGTCTTCATCTACGCATGTTGGGGGGAATGCTCACCCTTATCCTCCAATGTTCAACGCGGCGAGCCACTCTGTTCCTTTCCCACTGTATGGTTTACCTCCGGGTTACGCTCCTCCTGTAGGAGAGTACTCAGAAGCTGAGCACGCTTCATTCTCGTTTCCCGCGACTGTCAATGAACCACCAACCGGCACTCAGGGACCTGTCTTAGTGTCGGCTCCCATGGTGGGCACGGGAATGAATGAGACCAACACCACTGATGGAATTCGGGTGACCCCAGTACCGCCTGTGGTTGCTAGGGAGGATTTTTCAGCCGAAGTTGCACCACACGCCACGGTGGTTGGGGGATTCGGTAGCCTCGTTGGAGCTACGGGTAGGTTGGAAAGTCTGGAGGCGAGGTTGAGAGCTGTTGAAGGAGTTGAGAGCTACGGGTTTGGAGATGCGGCCAGATTAAGTTTGGTTCCGGGCTTGAAAATCCCACCTAAGTTCAAGGCGCCGGAGTTTGAAAAATATAGGGGTAACACTTGCCCTAAAAGCCATGTGACCATGTACTGCAGAAAGATGGCTGCGTATGCTCATGATGAGCAGCTACTCATCCACGTTTTCCAGGAAAGTTTGGCTGGGGTGGCATTGAACTGGTACACCCACCTGGAGCCATACCGAATTCGTTGTTGGGCGGATCTAGCTGATGCCTTCGTAAAGCAATATGTATACAATACTCATGTTGCTCCAGACCGTCTGCAGCTGCAGAATATGACAAAAAAGGACAATGAAACTTTCAAAGAGTACGCCCAGCGATGGAGAGAGTTGGCTGCGCAAGTTGAGCCGCCGTTGTTTGATAAGGAGATGGTGTCAATGTTCGTAAACACACTCCAGCCGCCATTTTATGAGCATATGGTTGGGAATGTATCTGTCAATTTTGCTGACACCATCATCATTGGTGAGAGGATAGAAATTGGATTGAAAAACGGGAAGATAGCATATGGCCCACCTGCAGCTACAAACTACAAAAAGCCCAGTTTCAATCAGGGGAAGAAAAAAGAGGGGGAGGTACATGCTGCGTCGGTAATGCCTGCGTGGAGGGGACGAGCTCCCAATCCTAATTATCGGCCATACTTAAACCCACCTCCTTATGCTGCTAACACCACGTTTGTTCACCAAGCTAGGCCTCAACAGCAACAAGCGTATTATCCACCGCAGCGTATCCCAACCGAAGCTCCAAGACCGGCCGCAAACATGGGCCCAAATCTGAATGTGGGTCACAACAACATCCCAAGGGGAAATCAATTTGTTAGGTTCACCCCGATCCCTATGACCTACACTGAACTGTTACCGAACCTAGTCAAAAAGGGTCTGGTCGCCATTTGCCCGATGAAGCCTGTACAGCCGCCGTACCCTAGGGGTTATGACGCAAATGCCAGGTGTAGTTATCATGCAGGAGGCATTGGCCACTCGACCGAAGGATGTATGGCTCTCAAATACAAAGTTCAGGCTCTGATAGATTCGGGTTGGTTAAAGTTTCAAGAGGACCAGCCCAACGTCAATACTAATCCATTGTCCGGGCACGGGAGTTCCTCGACGAACGCCGTCGAGGTTGGAAACCAGGATCTGATAAGAGATGTGGGCGAAATCCGAAGTTCTAGGAGGTTTATCTTTGAAGCTTTGTTGAAGAAGGGCCTAGTGAAGGGCGATTATGATCTGGGTATAACGTGCGCACTCCATCCGGAGGCCGGGCACTCTATTGAGGAATGTATGGAATTCGAGATTTTTCTACAAGACTTACTTGATAGAAATCTGATGCAAGTGTGCCGCAAGGTCAGAGAGGAGGAAGTATTTGCACAAATTGGTGGAGAATCTGATGTGACTCTACCCGAACCTTTGGTGATCCATTTTACTAGGACCACCCCTGCACTGGTAACTGAAGGAAATCCGTCTGTGGTCATCCGAGTGCCAACTCCTTTCCCTTATATGAACGAGAAAGCCGTCCCATGGAGATATGGGGCAACTGCATTAGATGAGGGAGAATATGCAAATCCGACTGTGGAAAACATATCAGGCATTGGTGGGATGACCAGAAGTGGTCGAATCTTTACACCACCAGAATTGGCGAGAGAAAGGACCAATGATAGGGAAGCAACAATGGCTGCAAAAGCAAAGGAGTTCTTAAGGGGGAAGAACGTGGAGGCCGAGGAGACCCCCGACACAGAGGAGAAGAGGGAAATATCTGAAGAAGAAGTTGGTGAATTCCTAAAGTTCATACAACAGAGTGAGTACAAAGTGGTGGAACAGTTGAATCGCATGCCTGCCCGGATCTCCTTGCTAGAATTACTCATGCACTCTGCCTCGCACCGAAAGTTGTTGATGAAGATACTTAGCGAGGCTCATGTGGAGCAAGATATTTCTCTGAACAAGTTCGAGGGCATTGTTGGCAACATCGTTGCTAATAATTACCTCACCTTCACTGATGAAGAGATACCTGTTGAGGGGAGAGGTCATAACAAAGCCCTTCATGTCTCTGTGAAATGCCTGGATCACGTTATAGCGCGTGTCTTGGTGGACAATGGCTCCTCTCTGAACGTCATGCCAAAATCGACATTGGAGAAGCTCCCCTGTGATGGAATGCATATGAAGCCGAGCTCTATGATTGTGAGGGCATTTGACGGCAGTAAAAGGGTAGTGATGGGAGAAATTGAATTGCCCGTTCAAGTCGGTCCTTGTGTCTTTCAAGTGACCTTTCAAGTTATGGATATCCTCCCGGCTTATAGCTGTTTGTTGGGTCGCCCGTGGATCCATTCTGCAGGAGTTGTGCCTTCCACACTACACCAAAAGCTGAAATATGTTATGGGAGATAAGCTGGTAATAGTATCAGGAGAGGAGGACCTCCTTGTGAGCGGACCATCATCCTCCCGTTATATTGAAGTAGCCGAGGAAGCTCTCGAGGCAACTTTCCAATCTCTGGAGATCGTGGGAAACACCTACGTGGAGCCATTCGCGGTCAGCCCACATCTGTCACGTGCTTCTATCATGATGGCTAAGGTCTTGCTGAAAGAGGGGTATGTACCTGGTAGAGGTTTGGGAAGGTATGGACAGGGGCGAGCATTCCCTCTGGAGGTCGTCGAGAACAAGAATAGGTATGGCCTGGGATACAAGCCCACCAAGGAGGATAGGAGAAGGCTGATAGAAGAAAGGAGGGAGCGTAGTCTGGCTCGGATGGAAAGACGGGAGCCCAAAGTGGGAAGAATTCGTATCTGTGACCTCAAGGAGAGCTTTCGCAGTGCTGGTTGGGTTAACACTGGCCACATAGCAGCTGTGGGAGATGAAGATGGATCGGAAGGTTCCAGTTTCGTGTGGGCCTGCTCCCCGGATGCACGACTCGACAACTGGGAGATGCTGGATTTGCCCGTGATGCTTAATTTGAATAAGATGTAATAACTTTAATTAATCCTATAGCTTTACCCGGGGCTTTAGGATTCATGACTTACGGGTTGACGCTTTTAGTTTATTATGCTCAGCGCGATAATCAAAGTGTGTTTGTTTGTGTTTTATCATCATTTTGCATTCCTCGTCGTTTTTCGTTTATTTATTTCCTTTTCATAAACTCAAATAATGCAGATATGACAATGAATGTTTTGAAAGTAATTATGTTGATATTCCTGATTTTGGGCGCCCTGTCAATAATACGGAAGATGATTGTGATGATGACCCGGAACCCCCTCCTGAACTGTTGAGACTAGTGGAACAAGAGTGTAAGGAGATGAAACCTCACCAGGAAGATGTTGAAGTACTCAATTTAGGGAATGGGGATGAGGTAAAGGAGGTGAAGATCGGTACAGCCATGAAAGCAAAAGTGAAAGAAAAATTGCGTGACTTATTGAGGGAGTTCAGGGATGTGTTTGCTTGGTCTTACAATGACATGCCAGGCCTCGATACAGATATTGTACAACACAAGCTCCCGCTCAAGCCGGAATGCCCACCGGTAAAGCAAAAGCTAAGAAGGATGAAACCGGAAATGTCCTTGAAGATCAAGGAGGAGGTACAGAAGCAATTCGATGCAGGGTTTCTAGCTGTGGCGAGATACCCAGAATGGGTAGCAAACATTGTACCGGTGCCTAAGAAGGATGGTAAAGTTCGGATGTGTGTCGATTATCGAGATTTGAACCGCGCAAGCCCAAAGGACAATTTCCCATTACCACACATCGACACCCTGGTTGATAATACAGCCAAGTATTCACTGTTTTCGTTCATGGATGGTTTTTCGGGGTATAACCAGATCAAGATGGCGCCAGAAGATATGGAAAAGACGACTTTTATTACATTGTGGGGCACATTCTGTTATAAAGTGATGTCTTTTGGACTCAAGAATGCTGGGGCAACATATCAAAGGGCGATGGTGGCACTTTTCCATGATATGATGCACAAGGAGATTGAAGTTTATGTGGACGACATGATCGCGAAGTCCGAATCAGAAGAAGAACACGTCCTCAACTTGAGAAAGTTATTCGAGAGATTGAGGAAGTATAAGCTTAGGCTGAATCCCGCCAAATGTACATTTGGAGTGAAATCCGGGAAATTGTTGGGCTTTATTGTCAGCCAGAGGGGGATAGAGGTGGATCCAGACAAAGTGCGAGCGATAATGGAAATGCCTGCGCCTAAAACGGAAAAAGAAGTTCGAGGGTTTTTGGGTAGATTGAATTACATTGCTAGATTCATCTCCCACTTAACTGCTACTTGTGAACCACTGTTCAAGTTGTTACGAAAGAATCAGGCTGTGGTGTGGAATGAGGATTGTCAGGCCGCTTTTGAGAGAGTCAAACAATACTTACAAAACCCTCCTGTATTACGTCCACCAGAACCAGGAAGGCCACTCATTTTGTATTTGACTGTATTGGACGAGTCAATGGGTTGTGTGTTGGGTCAGCATGATGAGGATGGCAAAAGAGAGCACGCTATATATTACTTGAGCAAGAAGTTCACAGACTGCGAACAACGATATTCATCGTTAGAGCGGACTTGCTGCGCATTGGCGTGGGCCGCTCATCGTTTAAGGCAATACATGTTGAGTCATTCCACATGGTTGATATCCAAGATGGATCCTATCAAGTATATTTTTGAAAAGCCTGCTCTTACTGGAAGGATAGCTCGATGGCAGATGCTATTGTCAGAGTATGACATCGTATATGTCACTCAAAAATCTGTCAAGGGTAGCGCACTAGCAGAATACCTGGCTCATCAACCCCTTTGTGATTATCAACCAATGCAACCTGAATTTCCTGATGAGGATATCATGGCTCTATTCGAAGAGAACAAAGAAGACCGAAACGAAAAAGCGTGGACGGTGTTATTCGACGGAGCCTCGAATGTGATGGGACATGGAATAGGGGCAGTGCTTATCTCCCCAGAGCGTCAGTATATACCAATGACGGCAAGGTTGTGTTTTAGCTGCACAAATAACATCGCTGAATATGAAGCCTGTGCTATGGGTATTCGAGCAGCAATTGAGTCTAAGGCAAAAATTCTGGATGTGTATGGAGATTCGGCTTTGGTCATCCATCAACTGAAAGGAGAATGGGAAACTAGGGATACAAAATTAATTCCCTACCAAGCTTACATCAGGGGATTAATGGAGTATTTCGATTCCATCACATTTAACCATATACCTAGAGAAGATAATCAATTAGCAGACTCACTGGCCACCTTGTCGTCAATGTTTGAGGTTGATCAAGATGCAGAATTACCAAAAATCAAAATGAAAAGCCATGCAGAGCCAGCATATTGCCACTTCATCGAGGAGGAGTTAGACGGTAAGCCTTGGTACTTTGATATCAAGCGTTATCTTAAAACCCGAGAATACCCTGAGGATGCATCTGAAAACGATAAAAGAGCACTAAGAAGGTTGGCCGGCAGTTTCATCTTAAGTGGGGATGTTTTATACAAGAGAAACCATGACATGGTTCTCCTCAGATGTGTGGATGCAAAGGAAGCCGAGTTGATATTGAAAGAAGTGCACGAAGGTACATTTGGGACACACATGAATGGACATTCGATGGCTAGGAAGATCTTAAGAGCTGGTTACTTCTGGTTGACCATGGAAAACGATTGTTGCATACACGTGAGAAAGTGTGAGAAATGTCAGATATATGCAGATAATATCAATGTGCCACCCACTACTCTGAACGTGTTGTCTGCACCATGGCCATTTTCGATGTGGGGAATAGATGTCATCGGAGCTATAGAACCAAAAGCGTCAAATGGACATCGCTTCATACTAGTCGCAATCGACTATTTCACCAAGTGGGTTGAGGCTGCTTCGTATGCCAACGTGACTAGAAAGGTTGTGGTTAGATTCATAAGGAAGGAGTTGATCTGTAGGTATGGGCTACCTAACAAAATCATCACTGATAACGCTACCAACCTGAACAATCAGATGATGGCGGAGTTATGTGAGGAATTCAAAATTCACCACCATAATTCCTCTCCTTATCGTCCAAAGATGAATGGGGCAGTAGAGGCTGCTAACAAGAACATCAAGAAGATTGTGCAGAAGATGGTGGTCACCTACAAGGACTGGCACGAAATGCTGCCTTTCGCTTTGCACGGATACCGCACATCAGTACGAACATCAACTGGGGCCACGCCGTTCTCGCTAGTGTATGGGATGGAAGCGGTACTTCCATTCGAGGTCGAAATTCCCTCCTTACGCGTGTTAATGGAAACTAAGTTAGAGGAAGCTGAGTGGGTTCAAACCCGATTCGACCAACTCAACCTTATCGAAGAGAAAAGGTTAACAGCAGTGTGTCATGGACAGCTGTATCAAAGGAGAATGAAAAAGGCGTTTGACAAAAGGGTGCACCCAAGAGAGTTTCATGAAGGCGAACTGGTGTTGAAGAGGATTTTGCCCATCCAAAAAGATCATAGAGGCAAGTGGACCCCGAACTATGAAGGGCCGTTTGTAGTGAAGAAAGCATTCTCTGGTGGGGCACTAATTCTCACAAGGATGGATGGGGAGGAATTACCGTTACCGGTTAATTCTGATGCGGTCAAAAAGTTCTATGTATGATGATTCCGTGATAAGGGTTGCCGTTAGCGAATATTAACATTGCCTTTTAAATTGTTGTAATCTGTGTTATTTCATTCAATAAATACCGCATATTAATTTTTGTTCATACTTTCTGAAATTATTGCATGTCGCGCTGAGCTGTTTAGGTAAATAAAGAGGATTGAAAACGAAAATAATTGAACGAATGTCAATGAAAGCATCACGGGTATTCAGTCGGCTTAGCTCGGTCCTGGTGGGTGTCGTAAAAAAAAAAAAAAAAAAAAAAAAAAAAAAATAAAAAATAAATAAATAAATAAATAAATAATAAAAAAAAAAAGGCAAAAGAAAAGACACATGTTGAATTCGTTGTCAATGAGGTTGTCAAGGGCGTAGTGTTTTCGAAAAGCAAAAGCAAAATAAATTCTGAAAATACCAAAGTTGGGTCTTCTCCTGATGCAAGGTTTCGGGGGTAACCATCGTTCTTTTCCAGCTAGAGCATCTGCATTCATACTACTTGAACCCTCAACCTTTTCATTGCCCATTAAAACAAAGGGTTGTCATGAATACAATACTGGGGCAGTGTCCATCATGGTACACATCCCCAACGATCTGTTGATTGGGAGATAAAAAAAAAATAAAAAAAAATATATAAATAATAAAAAAAAAAAGAAAGAAAAAAAAACAATGAAGTCGATGTGTCAACCACTACCGAGTTTTATTCCAGGGCTAAGGTCGCGAGAAAGTAAGGTAAGCAAAGATTCAGAGTGACGTGTGGCCATTTTTTCTTTATCCAAACGTTAAAAAAGGTTTATCCAATTGCACCCCTTTTGAGCCATAAATTATATTTGTTTTCATCACCCCCGACAAGAATCATTAGCACATCGATGTCAACCTAAAAGGTACATCAAGGGCATCCGAAATCAAGGAGGGGATTTCTGAAAAAAAAAAAAAGAAAAAAAAAAAAAAAAAAAATAATATATACAAAGTCTCAAAGAAGTACACAACAGAGACAACGAAGCAAGCGACCCAAAAGGGGAAGAAAAGAAAGAAAAAAAAACAGCAATGAAAATAAAAGGATGCCCGAAGTTTCAAATCTTTAGGAATAGTTGACTCGACACCTTGCAAATGATTCTTGTTGAAACAATTTAACCGCCAAACACTTATTTGAGCCTTCATTATCCATTTCTTTCAAAACCCTTTTACCTTTAGCCACGGTACAAGCCAATAAAAGTCCACGCTGACTGAAGACTGTTTGTCCTAATCTTTCTCACGAATTTAACCCTGAAACGAAATGATGTGGTGAATGACACAATCACTCAAAAGAAAAAAAAAGAAGGAAAGAAAATAAAAACATCGAAAAAGAAAAGAGAGCAAAGACAAAAAATGTGAAGTCTCCCCGTCAATCAAGAATCGCCAAATTGGGGCAATCCTTCCTACCCAAACCTTTCCCCCTCTCCAAATCAAGTTTACTATACGTAACAAAGTTGGGGCAGCCCTTGCGGGCCATGCATGTGTAGGTACTAACAACACCTCCCAATGTAAGAAAAATTCAAATGCTAACCTTACCCACAGGTAGTCATTCAACCATCTGCCTTTCGTACTCATCTCCCGCACCTTTTCAGGTTCAAGCTAGTGCTAGAGGGAATTTGAACCCCTAGTTACGTTCTTTTCCTTGCATCAAAGAACCCACTGCTTCTTGACATTATTTTGATTGAATGCATTTCGAACGAACATCGCGTTTGACGTCAACATTGACAACGGATTCCAAGCATAGAATTTTCATAAAAAAAAAAAAAAAAAAAAAAAAAAAAAAAAAAAAAAAAAAAAACAAAAACAAAAAGGTGCAAGAAAGAGAAAGTGAGAGCAAAAGAAGGGAACGAAACCACTGGCTCATATGCATTCATGCGCCATCATAACATAACATCATTTCATAGAAAGCAAAGAAAATTGTTCAAAAATCCGTAAAGGGAAAATGAGGTGGTGAAAAAGGTTAGCAGACCTTTATATCCAAATCTCTCTAATGTTTTGCTCAGTATTTACCAATGTTTCTTCAAAAAAAAGATCTGAATCCAAGAGTTTCTTCTGCGATAGTTCACCTCAAGGCACTCGTCGAGCCTATTGATCCTCATTCCATTCATACATAGGGTTTGTACACCCTCCACGAGGTTAGTACACCTCATATCATTCGTTCAGGGTTTGTACACCCTCCACGAGGTTAGTACACCTCATATCATTCATCCACAGGGTTTGTACACCCTCCACGAGGTTAGTACACCTCATATCATTCATCCATAGGGTTTGTACACCCTCCGCGAGGTTAGTACACCTCATATCATTCATCCACAGGGTTTGTACACCCTCCACGAGGTTAGTACACCTCATATCATTCATCCACAGGGTTTGTACACCCTCCACGAGGTTAGTACACCTCATATCATTCGTTCAGGGTTTGTACACCCTCCACGAGGTTAGTACACCTCACATCATTCATCCACAGGGTTTGTACACCCTCCACGAGGTTAGTACACCTCATAGCATTCATCCATAGGGTTTGTACACCCTCCACGAGGTTAGTACACCTCACATCATTCATCCACAGGGTTTGTACACCCTCCACGAGGTTAGTACACCTCATAGCATTCATCCATAGGGTTTGTACACCCTCCAAGAGGTTAGTACACCTCACACACAGTCATCCATAGGGTTTGTACACTCTCCAAGAGGTTAGTACACCTCACATCATTCATCCACAGGGTTTGTACACCCTCCAGGAGGTTAGTACACCTCACATCATTTGTTCAGGGTTTGTACACCCTCCACGAGGTTAGTACACCTCACATCATTCATTCAGGGTTTGTATACCCTCTACGAGGTTTGTACACCTCGTTCCCCTCGGGCACGGTTTTGGTTTGACGTTTTAAGCCCAGTCTTGTCTGGCGCCTCTAGTTTTTCTTTGATTTTGGGCTCCTCTGCTCGGCAATGATCGTTTATGCCGCAATCTCACATTCTTCATCGATTTGTTTAACTTATGTTTCGTTTTCATTTTGCCTCCTTAGAAATCCAGACGAAATTAGTATTTCTATCTTTACTTATCTTTTACTAAATAATATGAAGACATTACATTGTCATATTATCTAGTAAAATCTAAGTAAAGAGGGGCAGCTGTCAATACCCAATTTCGTCCGGATTATTTTTATAGTTTTATTGCATTTTGGTTGTCACATATTTAACCTTTTTATTATTCATTTACCTATTTCTTTTTTAGTTCTATTTATTTTATCTTATTGTTTTATTACCCTTTTTCTTTATTGCTTATTTTGTTTTTATTCTATCTCTTTCATTTATTTTACTTTTTTTTCCTTTTATTTATTTATTTATTATTTATTTTTATTTTCTTTTAATTCTTCGTTTTCATTTTAATTCTTATTTTTCTTAAATTTTTATCTTTTCATAATTATTATTAGTTAAAAGGTTTTAAAATAAAATAAAAATAAAAAAAATATATAAATATAACAAATGAAATGAATCAAAAATGAGAAAAGGACAAATTGGCGAGGGGACACGATGGAGGAAAACGGTTTCCTGCTGTGGGAGACAAACTGGTTTTGGGAGCAGGCAAGGACAAGGCACGTTTTGGGATGGCAGAGACGTTTTGGAGCCTGCATGGCACATACACGATTTGATATACGGAATGGCAGGGTGGCACAGAAAGCAGAGAAAAGCATAGAGAAAGTGGGATTTTGGGAGGAGCTACAGGGGCCTTCATCAAAGGAGAGAAATCCATTGCTGGAGATAAAAAAAAAAAGAAGGGGAGGAGGATTGGACACGGCGTCTTCGAACCTTCATCTTCGATCATCATCCAGAGCATCCAGCATTTTTACAGCAAAGAGAAAGGAGAGGTCAGCCACTCAAGGGAGAAGGGGGGTTTTCCTGGAGATCTTCACTACCAGCACCAACTTCACTCGCAGTTGCAGCAGCCACCAGAGACGCCAAGCAATAGCATAGGAGCTCCAAGAGGTAAGCAACTACTTCACTCGTTCATATTGTCCTGTATGATGGAATGAACACTGGAGCTTTTATGGTTGCTATTGCCTTTTTATACTCGTTATTGCGTTTTTTACACTTGATATTGCTCTGTTTAAGATTGGTGTATTTGAACCTTCACCATCGTTTCCGGCTACTATAGTAACCAACACCCTTTCAGCCACCCTTTTCTTCCACTCCCAATTTTCACCCTTCAAGTTTCCCTTCATTTCCAATCAACAACACCTTAACCCACAACCTTCACGCTCCCACTTCTAACTTCCGCCATCTTCATATTCATCTTCATCACCTTCAACTCCGTCATCCACTATACCTCCAACGTCTGCCCATCACCCCGTGAACCCGTCATCCTCCTTCACGCAATCACCGCCGCTCCCCACTTCATCATCTTCATCCCCGAATCAGCCTTCACCTTCATCACCACCAAAACAGACTCACCACCCCGGCCTCATCCTACCCTTAACCATCTTCATCCATTTCCCTACTCCAACCTTTGTCTCCCTCCCTCGCAAGCTTCCATCAACCCCTCTGATTCTCCACTCTTCTCCATCATCTCCAGCACCCGTGAACACCTCCATCGAGGAACATAACCCATCATCCACTACACCTATCATCGCACAAAAACACCCTTAAGGCCTCCACTTCACTCTGCAGATACCTCCTTCATCCATTCCCAACAACCCAAACACGCCCCACGACCTTCAACAAGAGACCAATGCTCTCTTTGCAGAATCCAAACCTGTAAACTGATATCCTTCATACACAACCCCATACCAATGCCATTTTCCTGTGTGAAAAATAATTAATCCAAGCACCCACCGAGGCTGTCGCCGTTATCACTGGCGCCGAATCTGGAGCTCCCCCGGCAACCGCGTGTGTTGGCGATTGAGTCTGGGTCTTGCGTGAAGAAGAAAGGGAGAGGAAGCAGAAACCCGTCTTCGAGCCGCGCGAGAAGAGAAAGAGCTTGCGGACTCGGCTTGAGCTAACGAGGGCTCCGGTGGCACAAGCGGTGGTCGGCGCTGGCATAGGCGACGGTGGGCCTGCGGAGAGAGCAAGAGACCTTGGATCTCTGGGAGAGTGTTGGGTCTGAGTGGGTGAGGAATGGGGATGGGAAGGCGGAACCCCTAGGGGAATTCTAGGTCAGAAACCACCCGGGTGGGCCAAGCCCAGAACGAACGCGCGTTATTTGGCCTTTTCCGAGCGTTCGTCCTTTCCCACATCTTCCAAACGAACGCTCGTTCGTAACGAGCTTTCAATATTCTTCCCAACGAACGCTCGTCCAGAACGAGCGTTCGTCATCCGTCATCCACATCTTCTCAACGAGCACCAATCTTCCTTCCCAACGAACGCCTCGTCCAGAACGAGCGTTCGTCGCTCGCATTCAACTCCAAAACGAGCGCTCGTCCACAACGAGCGCTCGTCATTCAGCCTCGTCCACAGCGAACGCTCGCATTCAACTCCACAACGAGCGCTCGTCATTCAGCCTCGTCCACAGCAAACGCTCGCATTCAACTCCAACCGAACGCTCGTCCACAACGAGCGCTCGTCATTCAGCCTCGTCCACAGCGAACGCTCGCATTCAATTCCAAACCGAACGCTCGTCCCCAAAGAGCGCTCGTCATTCAGCCTCGTCCACAGCGAACGCTCGCATTCAACTCCAAACCGAACGCTCGTCCCCAACGAGCGCTCGTCATTCAACCTCGTCCACAGCGAACGCTCACCATTCAACTCCAAACAGAACGCTCGTCCCCAAAGAGCGCTCGTCATTCAGCCCCTTTCCCAGAATCCGTTCGTCATCCAGTCTCGATCTTCCCAACGAACGCGCATCCCAACGAGCGCTCGTCCTTCAGCCCCTACCCTAACGAACGCTCGTCCCAACGAACGCTCGTCATCCACCCTCCTGTTCTCAACGTCCGCTCGTTATCTCTCCCATTGAACGCTCGTCATCCAGATTCCCACCAACGCTCGTTCGTCCTCCTCATTCACAACGAACGAACGCTCGGTCTTACTCTCATCCTCAACGAGCGTCCGTTAACACTCGTTCGTCCTCGTCATTCGCAACGAACGCTCGTTATCTCACATTCACCCCCAACGTCCGTTCATAAATCCCCTAACGCTCGTTATTTGTTTGTTTTTTCTTATTTTATTCTATTTATTTTGTCTGTCTTATTTCATTTGTTTTATTTATTTTTATTTATTATTTTATTTTGTTCTATCTACTTATTCTAGATATTTACTTTTCCTAAATATATATTTAATAATGCAATATTTACAATTTAAATAAAGGAATTTATAAAGATATGTTTTTAAAGGTTTAGGCACATGTGTGATCGCACGCATCGTCCTTGTGCTGAAAGCCTTTTCTCTTTCTTAAATAAAATTACAAAAAATATGTTTTAGGGGTTTAGGCACATGTGTGATCGCACGCATCGTCCTTGTGCTGAAAACCTTTTCGCTTTCTTAATTAAAATTACAAAAAAAGTAAGTTTTAAAGGTTTATGCACATGTGTGATCGCACGCATCGTCCTTGTGCTAACAACCTTTTCTCTTTCTTAAACAAAATACAAAAAAAAAGGTATAAAATCTTCAAAAAACTCGAAAACATCAACAATTTTAAACAACAAATAGTCTTGCTACCCAGAACTACGTGATCCTTGATTCTCCATCAAAAGTGGAGATACGTAGGAGCAAGGCTAGCCCTTGTCAGGTTCACTTTCCCAAAAATCCAAATTTATACGTAATCATTTTCTCAAACAAATCTTTCAATCATTTTCTCAAACAAATCTCCCAAACATTTTCAAAAAGAACTACGTAACCCTGATTTCTCGTTCTGAATGAGAATACGCAGGAGCAAGGTCAATCCTTGTCGGGCCCAAAAAACTAAAAAATATATTTTGCTTCTTTAGAGTTGTATTTTAGGGGATAGTTAAACATTTTGAAAAGCACATCATATTCGCGTATTTAGTTAAAGGTACTGCCTTAGGGCAGGCGTTGTAGGGTGCTAATACCTTCCCTACACGTAACCGACTCCCGAGCCTAGAATCTGGTTCTTGTAGACCATGCCTTATCATTTTTATGGTTTTTCCGTAGTTTTCCAGAATAAACTATGGTGGCGACTCCAAATCTCTTTTTCAAAACCCGTTTCCTTTTTTGGATCGTCGTCCCGTCGCGATTCCGGTTGCGACACATGTTATAACCGACCACTTCACACTGACTGTCTGGACTAGTATGAATATGAGTTATGGTCGTTTCTGCACTCGTAGGTGGTAATCTAAAAACCTTATTATTACCGTAGCATGGAAATCCCTTCAGCTGTCACACGAGGTTAGCCCGTTATTCCTCACCTTAGGTCAAGGTAATACATACCGCCCAGGCTAGGGCCTCCTGCTATTCCCATCACATGCATCACTATTCTCTACTTGAGACTCAGTGACCATTAAAATGTCAGGATGAACGCCAATACTAAGTTTTCCCTATTCATACTTTTACCACAATACAACCAACCACTAAGACATTCCTCCTTGGGATTCTCTTTCAGATCCATAATATAATTGTCACATCATACTTTCTCATCCCATTATGATTATCACACCATAACTTAATACCATCATACTTTCACATTACATTAGAATTATGATTATTCCTCATCCATCACATCTTTAAATAAATATCACACATAACAGTAAAACAATAATCCCACCTTTGAACACGACTGTCAACACTCAATTTTGTCCGGGTTGAAAAAAATGTGTTTTTATTGGTGTTTTTATTATTTTTCTTTTATTGTATTTTACCTGTTTGTTTTATTTTATTTTATTTTATTTATTTTTTTTTATGTATTTAGATTTTTGTTTTTTTATTCAATTTCTATTTTATTTCTTATTTTCAATTTGTTTTAATAAAGTTAATTAATCAAAATAGTTAAAAAAAATTGAAATAGTTAAAAAAAATTAAAAATAATGAAAATAAATAAAATAAAATTGGAAAAAAGTAAAAAAAATGGAAAAAAGGGAGAAAACGTGGGAAATGGTATGGAATACGTGTCTCAGCAGGGGAGACCAGGTGGTTACAAGAGAATATTTTCAAGATTTTGGGGGTGAGGATTTGGTGAGATCAGAGAGAGAAAAAAGGGGAAAAGAGTGCACACGAGAAGAGCATTATCTGGAATCATCATCCAGAGTCAGCATTGGTACCGGCACCGGCGAGAAGAGGCCACCGTCTACGCAGCGAACGATAGCAGCCACCTTAACAGCAGGTAAGTCTCTGTGCTTCCAGAATCATCGTGAACGCTTACTGCATAACTGCTTCTTATGCTTATTCCATGATGAATGCTTTTCCTCTGAACACCATGAGTTCCCTCATCACCAACCTCCCCTTCTTTTCATTCTCTGTTACACCATATTTCCTCTCTCTGCTATAACTCCCATGCTCACGGCCAATCTCAACAAATCAAAATCCAAAACCCATCGCACAATCCAAGAATGAAGGGATGAACTGGAGCGATGGCCGATGATGGTCTCAGCGGTGAAAGGCGGAGAGCTCGACGAAGAAGAGGCAGCTCGTATGTTTGAACTGGCGGAGACGAACCCCTTCCTGGGTTGCCGGTATCGGAGAGTGCAGACAAGAGCAAGGAAGCAGTGGCGCGAGGGTATTGAGTCCCGGCGGCCTGGAGCTGTTGAGAAGGAATTTGGTGGCCGTGGAGGTGGCCGAGGAGGTGGATGAGTATAGGCATGGGGAGGGACATCATCGTGACAGTGCATGCTCGTCGTGGAGGTTTTAGCAATGGTGAAGTGGATGTTGATGGATGAGGATGGCACGAGCGGATCGGAGATGAAGACGGAGGAAAACCATCCCTGAGAATCGCTGGTTTTCGAAGAGAGAGAAGTGGAAACGATGGTGTCTTGGCTGACGGTGGTTCTGGTGGTGCGAAGGGGTCGCCGGTGAAGCCAAGGTGCGTTCTGTTTGAGGTGACGGTGGTCGGCCATGGCAGAGGTGGTGATCAGTTGTGGTGATTGAACAAGAAACCTTGAATCTCTGGAGAAGGTGCAAATCGGCTTGAAGGAGTGAGAATGAGGATGAATCTCTGAACCCCTAGGAAATTCTAGGTTAGAAGCATTGGACTGGGCCAAGCCCAGAAATGAACGTACGTCCGGGAACATTCAGCCTTTTTTTTGACCGTTCGTTCAACATTCCAAATGAACGAGCGCTCGTTATCTAAACGAGCGAACGCTCGTTATCCTTAAGCCTTTTTGAGCGATCGTTTCTCACCAATGAGCGATCGTTATCTAAACGAGCGAACGCTCGTTAACCTTAAGCTTTTTTGAGCGTTCGTTTCTCACCAACGAGCGCTCGTTATCTAAACGAGCGAACGCTCGTTAACCTTGAGCCTTTTGAGCGTTCGTTTCTCACCAATGAGCGATCGTTATCTAAACGAGCGAGCGCTCGTTAACCTTGAGCCTTTTGAGCGTTCGTTTCTCACCAATGAGCGATCGTTATCTAAACGAGCGAACGCTCGTTAACCTTAAGCTTTTTTGAGCGTTCGTTTCTCACCAACGAGCGCTCGTTATCTAAACGAGCGAGCGCTCGTTAACCTTGAGCCTTTTTGAGCGTTCGTTTCTCACCAACGAGCGCTCGTTATCTAAACGAGCGAGCGCTCGTTAACCTTGAGCCTTTTTGAGCGTTCGTTTCTCACCAACGAGCGCTCGTTATCTAAACGAGCGAGCGCTCGTTAACTTTCAGCCTTTCTGACCGTTCTTTAACCATTCCAAACGAACGAGCGCTCGTTATCCAAACGAGCGAACGCTTGCCTTTTTGACCGTTCGTTCAACATTCCAAATGAACGAGCGCCCGTTATCTAAACGAGCGAACGCTCGTTAACCTTAAGCCTTTTTGACCGTTCGTTCAACATTCTCGACAAGCGAGCGAACGCTCGTTCTCTTTAAGCTTTTTGACCGTTCGTTCAAATCTTCTCCCTGAAGAGCGCTCGTTATCCAAACGAACGAGCGTTCGTTTCCGAACCAATGAACGCTCGTTACTCAGCTTCAGTTTCTCAACGTCCGTTCGCCATGCCTTCAACGAGCGTTTGTTATTGAGCCTTCGTTCTCAACGTCCGTTCATCATATCTCTCGACGAACGCTCATCATTCAGCTCACATTTCTAAACGTCCGTCCGTCATGTTCCCCAATGGACGTTCGTCCTCTCCCCCAACGAACGTTCGTTCTTTACCTAACGAACGCTCGTTATTCTGAATCTCTTCCCAGCGTCCGTTCAGCCTCTCAATTTTCTTTTGTTTATTTATTTTTTCTTTATTGTCTTATTTTATTTCGTTCTATTTATTTATTTTAGACATTTACTTATCCTAAAATATATATTTAATAATACAATATTGATAGTTTAAATAAAAAGAAATTTCAAAGATATGTTTTAAAGGTTTAAGCACACGTGTGACCGCTCGCGTCGTCCTTGTGCTAAAAACCTTCTCTTCTCCTTAAATAAATTTCAAAAAATACGTTTTAAAGGTTTAAGCACACGTGTGACCGCTCGCGTCGTCCTTGTGCTAAAAACCTTTTCTTCTTTTCTTAAGTAAAATTTCAAAAATATGTTTTAAAGGTTTAAGCACACGTGTGACCGCTCGCGTCGTCCTTGTGCTAAAAACCTCTTCTTCTTCCTTAAATAAATATACAAAAAGTATACGTTTTAAAGGTTTAAGCACACGTGTGACCGCTCGCGTCGTCCTTGTGCTAAAAACCTTTTCTTCTTCTTAAATAAAATTTACAAAAATATGTTTTAAAGGTTGAACACTCGTGTGATCGCTCGCATCGTCCTAGTGTTCGATACCTTTCTCTCGTATTTATGTAATATTAAACGAAGGTATGTGTGCTCGTGCGATCGTCCGCATCAGCCTAGCACTCAATACCCTTAAGTTTTCCTAAATAAGTAGATAACGGTATGAGTGCTCGTGTGATCGTTCGCATCGGCCTAGTGCTTAATATCGTTATCTCTCTTTTCAAAAATAATTAATTAAAAGTATTTAAATATCATTTTAAAGGAATGAGTACTCGTGCGACCGTTCGCGTCGGCCTAGTACTCATTACCTTCTTTTTCTCGAAAATATCAAAAACATAAAAATCTCCAAAAATTAAAAACATCTGCTTTTTCAAACAAACAAACAGTCTTTCAGCTAGAACTACGTAACCCTGATTTCTCATTTTGAATGAGAATACGTAGGAGCAAGGTCAATCCTTGTCGGGCCCAAAAAACTAAAAAATATGTTTTGTTTATTTAGAATTTTATTTTAGGGGATAATTAAACATTTTGAAAACCGCATCATATTCGTGCATTTAGTTAAAGGTACTGCCTTAGGGCAGGCGTTGTGGGGTGCTAACACCTTCCCCAGGCGTAACCGACTCCCGAACCCAATATTTGGTTTTCGTGGACCGTGCTTTATCATTTTATGGTTTTTCCGTAGTTTTCCAAAATAAACTATGGTGGCGACTCCAAATCTCTTTTCAAAACCCGTTTCTTTTTGGATCGTCGTCCCGTCGCGATTCCGGTTGCGACAGATGGCGACTCCACTGGGGACATATAGAGAGTCGAGCCATTTAATTAGAGGCGCGAATTTGGTGTGGTTTTGCTTTGTGTTTTTTTTCCTTTTCTCTATCTGTGTTTGATATTTGGAATAACTGCAATAACTGTGGAATATTGAACCCTAGGGTAGACAATATGTTTATATCTGCCTGGGAATTTTTCTGGTTGTTTTGCAGGTGAGGGTTTGGGTGTGCATAATTTCCTCCCTTCACACACACACTTTTGGCATATCATGAGTGGGGCCCTATACCCGGGTCTGAGCGTAGCTTAGAATTAGAGGAGTTGTGTAGCGGTGTCACTCTGGGATGTACTTCCTGTTTGGCTATCGTGAGAACTCCAGCTAGAGTATGTTCTCTTCATATGTGTTTTCACACCTAGTTGATTACTCGACTGTTGTGGAGATGCTATGAAGGGGGCCATAGCTCTAGTGACCTTTGACCTTTAGGTTCAAGAAATCATCCTTGTGAGATTGCATATACTTGACCTTGAACTGAAAGCAATGAACATTTGGTAGGGCACGAAGGGAGGAATATATGCTTCTGTAACCCTCACGCTGTTCGTTTTTTTATATTACATTTCATACCATGCATGTGTTTTGTTTTGTCATGTTATTTTATTATCATGCATCATATTCATACATCATTTAGTAACATGTTAATTTTAAGGGAAATCACAGGTACCTACTTGACTGCATACGAGATGGATGTTAACACAAGATCCGATGCTACACGGCATACCGACTCTTCCGATTTAAGAAAGAAGTATAGTCTAAGGACTCATGTTGGAAATTTGACCGGGCTGATAAACTTGGGCAAAAGGCTTAAGACTATAAAGAGAGAAACCTTTCAGAGAAGATATGGAAATTTGTTGAATTTAATGGAGGTTGAAGTACAAATACCCGCTATCACAGCCTTGGCACAATATTATGATTCTCCGCTTCGATGTTTCACATTTCAAGACTTTCAGTTGGCGCCAACCATAGAGGAGTTCGAGCATATCCTGGGTTTGCCATTGGAGGGCACCACTCCCTATCAACATTTAGAGCATCATGCCTCTATACCCACTATTGCTACCATCATGAAATTACATCCCAAGGAGCTTGAAGACAGGATGATGATGAGGAATCAAGTGCATGGGTTATCACAGGGATATCTAGAGCAGTATTTACATCATCTGGCTGATAAAGAAGATTGGGAAACTTTCATGGATGTATTAGCCCTCACCATATATGGCATTGTCTTGTTTCCCAAAATAGAAGAATTTGTGGATTACACCGCGATAGACGTCTTCGTGGCGAGTAAAACTAGATCAGAGAATCCTGTAACAGCAGTTCTTGCGGATGTTTATGGGACCTTAAGTTTTTGCCATGAGAGAAAGGGAAAGAAGATTCTTTGTTGCTTACCGGCGTTGTATACATGGATGACAACTCGCGTGTTTAAGGAAATGGTCGATGTCAAGAGTCTATCGGAGAATTTGTCACACCAAGGGCTTAAAGGTAAAGGAGGAAACGATTGGGCCCGATTCCTCGCCGGCTTGAGCGAAAGAAGTATAAAATGGCGCCTTCCTTGGCTCGGAAATAAACTGGCTATACAACATTGTGGTAGTTTTCCTAATGTGCCTCTCATAGGTGCCCGGTACTGTATCAATTACAACCCCCTTTTGGTGCAAAGACAATTTGGGCATCCTATAAAAGGGGCACCTTCATCAGATTACCTTGCTACCCTATTCATTTATTACGAAGACGGGCATTTCATCGAACTGTTAAGAAAGGTTAAAAGCGCCTGGGAAAATGTTGTTCGAGCAGAGAAGGACTTGAGGGATGGAGTAGTGGATAGCAAAGTTAGTTATCACACATGGATTCTAGAGAGAGTGAAAGTGGTCAAGTTGCCTTTCAAGCCAATCAAGGATCAATCAGCTAGTGAAGGACCATCCCAAGCTCCAGAAAGTGAAGAGGTGCAACAATTGAAAGCTGAGATGGAGAAATTGAAAATTAGGAATGCTAGGTTGGAAAACGAATTACAAAGGACGCGTAATGATCTTGTGGATATGAAAAATGATAATGAAGAAAAGTCGCGGGCTTATGAAAACCTTGTCAAAAGCCAGAAGGCTGAGAGGGATTACACATTTCGAGTGAAACAGGATCTGGCAGCTGCGAGTAAGGAATTATCCATGAGGGTAAATGAGAAGAAGGTGGCTTTAGAAGAGGGAAAGGAATGGAAGCACCTCTACGAAGAAGCCAAAAGAGATAAACGAGAAGCCCTAAAGAGATTAAGAGAAGCGCAGATTCAGATAGAAAAAGCGGGGCATGAGATGAAAGAAATGGCCATGTCGTTTGAGGCGGATATGAATAGGGAGCGTTGGAAGCTAACAGAAGCAGAGGAAGAGCATCGAACTCTGATAAAACAAATGGAGGAATATATCGAGGAACAGGAGGAGCGATGGAGGTCGATAGATTTTGAAGAAAGGCATCAGGCCTTGATAAAGCGAATGGAAGAGCACATCGCCGAGCAAGAAATGGCTGTAAAGCACTGGAAGGAAAGATTCTCTCAGTTGGCTGCTTTGGCAAACGGGGCAATTGAAGACATCCCCAGGATGGTGTCGAATGCTGAAGCAAGCACTCATTTTTGTAACTCACCAGCGGAAATAGAATTGTTTATTAATCATTGTAAATGGTTGGTGGGAGAGATGAAATCTTTCATTGCCCGGGCGCGGGATTGATGTACATCGGAATTATGTGTTTTGTTCCTTAGACTATGTAATGGATCAAATTTCCTTTAAATGAAAGATAAGGAATGTTTGTTGGTATCGGCTTGTGTTAATTTTCCATCAGTATCGTCATCGTTATCCTGTGATTTCCACTTATCACTAGCATGCATCATGTTTTCTTTTGTTTTGCATTTTTCATCCTTATTTAATTTAATAAAAAAATACTAATAATTAGCAGTACAAGTGAGAAAACAACGACAAATTTTCCACGACATCCGTACAGGACCAGAGCTAACTCAAAGGTCATGGAGAATTGGGAGCAGTCACACGAATCTATTAAGGCCGATGTCAACCAGTTGAAGGATCAGATGGCCCAGATTTTGGCGGCTCTCGAAGCCCTAAAGACTACGGGAGGGGCGACGCCTGCGCAAGTTGAGGGAAGTGCTCATTATTACCCTCCGGTGTTCAGTTCTGGGAGCCAATCTGTTTCGTTCCCAATGTATGGATTACCTCCAGGTTACACCCCACCGGTGGGAGAATACACAGAAGGGGAGCAAACTTCATTCTCTTTCCCTACCACTGCCAACGTACCGCCAATCAGTACTCAGGGACCTATTGTAATGTCCGCACCCCTGGTAAATGAAGGAATGCATGCAAACATGTCGGATGGAATACGAGTAACTCCGGTGCCGCCTGTGATTACCGGAGAGGGCTTTTCTACAGGGGCTGCGCCGTATACTTTGTTTCAGGGGGTAACTAGTAATGTCGATGGGGCAAAGGATAAACTCGAGAGCCTAGAGGCAAGATTGAGGGCTGTTGAGGGGTATGAAAGTTATGGATTTGGGGATGTTTCTAGATTGAGCTTGGTTCCTGGCGTCAAAATTCCACATAAGTTCAAGGCGCCAGATTTTGAGAAGTATAAGGGAAATACATGCCCAAAGAACCATCTGACCATGTTTTGCAGAAAGATGGCTGCATATGCTTATGACGAGCAGCTGCTCATCCATGTTTTTCAAGATAGTTTGGCTGGAGTGGCATTAAATTGGTATATCCATTTGGAGCCGGCTCGAATTCGTTGTTGGGCGGACTTGGCTGATGCTTTTGTGAAGCAGTACATATACAATACCCATGTTGCACCAGATCGTTTACAGCTGCAAAATATGTCAAAGAAGGACAACGAAACTTTCAAAGAATATGCCCAACGGTGGAGAGAGTTAGCTGCACAAGTCGAACCACCTTTGTATGATAGAGAAATGGTGGCAATGTTTGTGAACACTCTCCAGCCGCCATTTTACGAGCACATGGTCGGGAACGTGTCTGCCAATTTCGCTGATATCATTATAATAGGCGAAAGGATAGAAATTGGGGTTAAAAGTGGGAAAATTGCATACAGTTCGCCCGCAACTGCAAATTACAAAAAAACTGATTTCAATGCGGGAAAGAAGAAGGAAGGGGATGTGCATGCGGCATCAGCAATGCCTGTATGGAGAGGTCAAGCTCCCGCTCATAGCTTCCGACCATACTTGGGGCAACCCCCTTTTGCAGCTAATGCGGCGTTCGCTCATCAAGCCAGGCCTCAACAACAACAAGGGTATTATCAACCGCCATTGCCCCCAACTGATACTTGGAGGGCTGGGGCAATTGCAGGTCCAAATCAGAATGCGGGCCAAAATACTTACCCAAGAAGGAACCAATTTGTTAATTTCACCCCTATCCCTACAACTTACACAGAATTGTTACCCCAACTCGTCCAAAGGGGTTTGGTTGCTATTTGTCCAATGAAGCCCATGCAACCTCCGTATCCCAGGGGTTATGATGCAGAGGCCAAATGTAGTTATCATGGGGGAGGTGTTGGTCATTCAACTGAGAGATGTCTGGCTTTTAAACACAAAGTACAGACTCTAATCGACTCTGGGTGGTTAAAGTTTCAAGAAGATAAACCCAGCATTGAGACTAACCCACTTTCTGGGCATGAGAGTGCCTCGACGAATGCCATCGAGGATGAAAAATATGAGTTGATAAGGGACGCGGGTGGAATCCGAAGTTCCAGAAAGTTTATCTTCAAGGCACTGATAAAGGTGGGCCTTTTAAAAGGTGATTATGACGAGGATGTAACATGCGCGCTTCATCCGGATGATGGACACTCTATTGAGGAATGTGGTGAATTTGAGTATGTTCTGCAAGACCTGCTGGATCGGGGTTTGATGCAAGTATGCTACAAGGATAAGGAGGGGGAAGTGTTTACACAGATTGGTGGAGAATCTGACGTAACTCTGCCTGAGCCGTTGGTGATCTATTTCACTAGAACCACCCTTGCGCCAGAGGCTGAAGAAAAGTCGTCTGTCATCATTCGGGCGCTGTCTCCCTTTCCTTACAAAACGAGAAGGCTGATGGAAGAAAGGAGAGAGCGCGGTCTAGCTCGTGTAGAAAGGCGTGAGCCCAGGGTGGAAAAGATTCGTATTCGTGACATCAGGGAAAAATTTCGTAGTGCTGGTTGGATCAACACGGGCCATATAACAGCCATGGAGGATGAAGATAGCTTTGAATGCTCAAGTTTCGTGCGGGCCGGCTCCCCAGGTGCACCACTCAACAATTGGAACTCTGAGTTTACCCGTGATGCTTAATTTGAATAAAATGTAATAGTTTTAAGTAATCCTATAGCTTCACCCGGGGCTTTAGGATTCATGACTTACGGGTTGACGTTTAGTTTTTGTGCTCAGCGTGATAATCGAATCGTGTTTGTTTTTATCATCATTTCGCATTAGTCATCTTTTTTTCCTTTTTTATTTATTCCTTTTTTTTTCATAAATTTAAATAATGCAGACGTGACAATGAAAGTTTTGAAAATAACAATGTCGGTATTCCTAATTTTGAACACCCTATCGATAATACGGAAGATGATTATGAAGATAATCCGGAACCCTCTCCAGAGCTCTTGAGATTAGTGGAACAAGAGTCTAAAGAGATAAAACCCCATCTGGAAGAGGTTGAAGTACTCAACTGGGGAGAGGAAGAAGAGAAAGGAAGTAAAAATCGGTACTGGCATGAAAAAGGAAGTGAGGAAAGGGTTGCAAGCCCTATTGAAGGAGTTTAAGGATGTGTTCGCTTGGTCTTACAATGACATGCCAAGTTTGGATACCAATATTGTGCAACACAAGCTCCCACTTAAACCGGAATATCTCCCAGTCAAGCGAAAAACTAAGAAGAATGAAAAATGAATTTGACAAAAGGGTGCATCCCAGAGAATTCCACGAAGGCGAGCTGGTGTTGAAGATGATCTTGCCTGTACAAAAGGATCATAGAGGCAAATGGACCCCGAATTATGAAGGGCCATTCGTAGTGAAGAAGGCATTTTCTGGTGGGGCACTAATTCTCACAAGGAAGGATGGAGAGGAGTTACCATTACCGGTTAATTCGGGTGCAGTAAAAAAGTTTTACACATGATGATTCCGTGATAGGGGATCAATATTAAGGGATATTGACATGATCTTTTTAGTTTGTTGTACTCTGTGTTATTTCATTCAATAAATACTGCATGGTTTCATTCATAATTTTTGTTTGCACGCTTCTTGAAATATTGCATGTCGCGCTGAGCTTTTAGGTAAATAAAGGAAAATAAAGGTAATGATAATTAAGCACACATGAGTAAAAGCATCACGGGTATATTCGGTTGGCACCAGCTCGTTCCTGAGGGATGTCGTGAAAGACTAAAAAAGGAGAGAATAAAAATGCACATGTTGAATTCATTGTCAATTAGGTTGTCTAGTACGTTCAAAAAAAAAAAAAAAAAAAAAAAAAAAAAAAAAAAAAAAAAAACAACTGGAAATGGCAAAGATGCAGAGTCTTCTCCTGATTCAGAGTTTCGGGGGTAACCGGTGTTCATTTCTCGTTAAAGCATCCGCTTTCTTATTGTGTGAACCCCTAACCTTTTCATTTCCCTTCAAAACAAAGGATTGTCGTGGATAGAACACTGGGGCAGTTGTCATCATTGTACCCATGCCCAATGATCCGCGATCGGGGAGCAAAAATTAAAAAAAAAAAGAAAAAAAAAAAAATTTTGAAAAAATGAAGTCGATGTGTCAACTGCTACAGAATTTCGTCTCATGGTTAAGGTTGTGGAAAGCAAGTCAAGCAAGCTTCAGGATGACGTGTGGCCGTTTTCTTTATCCAAATGATAAAAGAGGTTTAATCAATTGCACCCACTTTGAGCCGTAAGTCGTAATCATTTTTCATTACCCTAGACAAGAATCATTAGCATATCGACGTCAACTCAAAAACATACATCATAAGCATCCAAAGTTGAGGAGGAAATCTCTAAAAAAAAAAAACAAAACAAAAATGAAAAGGAAAGTATCATAAGGGACCACAGCAGGGGCAACAAAAAGAATGATCCAAAAGGAAAGAAAGAAAAAAAACAACAATAAAGGATGCCTGAAGTTTAAATCTCTAAAGACAGTTGACTGGGCACCTTGCAAATGATTCTTGTTTAAAAACTTTAACCGTCAAACACTTATTTGGGCTTTCATTATCCATTTCTTTCATAACCCGTTTGCCTTTTAGCCACGTTACAAGCTGATTAAAGTCCACGCCGACTGAAGTTTGTTCGTCCTGGTCTTTCTTACGAACTTAACTCTGGGAAGGAATGATGTGGTGACTGATATCATCACTAGAAGAAAAGAAAGGACATTGAAAATGAAAGGTGAAAATACAATGTAAAGTCTCCCCGTCAATCGTCATGTCAAGAAGGAACCCTCAGCTAGGACAATCCTTCCTACCCAAACCTTTTCACTCCCCAAATCGTACTTACTGTGCACAACAAAATTGGGGCAGTCTTGTGGGCCCTACATGTTTCTATGTTAACCATATCTCCCCAGATGAGGAGAACACAAATGTTAGCTCCACATACAATCATTCAGCTATCTACTTCTCGTCCCTATTTTTCCCTCACCTTCTCGGGTTCAGGCCAAATTGGATTGCAGGAAGCGATAAAGAGAACTTGAACTCATGATTACACCCTTCTCTTTCTCATTAGAGGGCTCACTGTCTCCTGACATTTTATGATTACGTTTTGAACGTACATTAGGTTTGATGACAATGTTGACAATGAGTTTCAAACATGGGCAGTCTAATTAAGAGAGAGTGGCAAGAAAAAAAAAAAAAAAAAAAAAAAAAAAAAAAAAACAACAACAAAGGTTTCATGTGTTTATTCATTCATGCACCCTCATGACATTACATCATACATTTCATAATAAGCAAGGTATTTTGTTTGAAAAAAATCCTTTAGGCACAAGAGAAATTGTGAAAAAGTTAATACAACATTTGCTTTTAAGTTTATTCAATGTTTTGCTAAGTGTTTACCAACGTTTCAGAAAGTTTCAAATCCAAGTTTTCTTCTGCGATACCGACCCTCTGCTTCGCAATGGTCGAATTCAAGTTTTTTCTCCTACGATATTGGCCCTCTGCAAGGCATTGGTCGAATCCAGTTTTCGCTTTATGGCCCTCTGCTAAGCAATGGTCTAATCCCATCTCGTTGTTGTATTACTGGCCATCTGCTCGGCAATGGTCAATTTCAGCTCGTTGCTCTGTATTGTTGACCCTCTGCGTGGCAATGGTCGAATTCAAGTTTTTTCTCCTACGTTATCGACCTTCTGCATGGCAATGGTCGGATTTAAATTTTTGTTCTGTGAGTTTGGCCCTCTGCGAGGCAATGGTCAAATCCAGGTTTTAATTTTCTGTTATCGACCCTCTGCATGGCAATGGTCAGATTTAAATTTCTGTTCTGTGAGTTTGGCCCTCTGCGAGGCAATGGTCAAATCCAGGTTTTAATTTTCTGTTATCGACCCTCTGCATGGCAATGGTCGGATTTAAATTTTTGTTCTGTGAGTTTGACCCTCTGCGAGGCAATGGTCAAATCCAGGTTTTAGTTTTCTGTTATCGACCTTCTGCATGGCAATGGTCGGATTTAAATTTTTGTTCTGTGAGTTTGGCCCTCTGCGAGGCAATGGTCAAATCCAGGTTTTAATTTTCTGTTATCGACCCTCTGCATGGCAATGGTCAGATTTAAATTTCTGTTCTGTGAGTTTGGCCCTCTGCGAGGCAATGGTCAAATCCAGGTTTTAATTTTCTGTTATCGACCCTCTGCATGGCAATGGTCGGATTTAAATTTCCGTTCTGTGAGTTTGGCCCTCTGCGAGGCAATGGTCAAATCCAGGTTTTAATTTTCTGTTATTGACCCTCTGCATGGCAATGGTCGGATTTAAATTTATGTTCTGCGAGTTTGGCCCTCTGCGAGGCAATGGTCAAATCTAGGTTTCAGTTTTTTGTTACTGATACTTTACTTAACATTGGTCGTTTGGCATCGGGACTTGAACCATTTTGTTTGTTTTCTTTCATGATTGAAACCCGGACAAAATTAGTGTCTTTATCTTTACTTAGCTTTACTTAAATAATACGAAAAGATTAAATTTTCGTATTATTTAGTAATATCTAAGTAAAGAGGGGCAGCTGTCAACACTCAATTTTGTCCGGGTTGAAAAAAATGTGTTTTTATTGGTGTTTTTATTATTTTTCTTTTATTGTATTTTACCTGTTTGTTTTATTTTATTTTATTTTATTTTTATTTTTTTTTTATGTATTTAGATTTTTGTTTTTTTATTCAATTTCTATTTTATTTCTTATTTTCAATTTGTTTTAATAAAGTTAATTAATCAAAATAGTTAAAAAAAATTGAAATAGTTAAAAAAAATTAAAAATAATGAAAATAAATAAAATAAAATTGGAAAAAAGTAAAAAAAATGGAAAAAAGGGAGAAAACGTGGGAAATGGTATGGAATACGTGTCTCAGCAGGGGAGACCAGGTGGTTACAAGAGAATATTTTCAAGATTTTGGGGGTGAGGATTTGGTGAGATCAGAGAGAGAAAAAAGGGGAAAAGAGTGCACACGAGAAGAGCATTATCTGGAATCATCATCCAGAGTCAGCATTGGTACCGGCACCGGCGAGAAGAGGCCACCGTCTACGCAGCGAACGATAGCAGCCACCTTAACAGCAGGTAAGTCTCTGTGCTTCCAGAATCATCGTGAACGCTTACTGCATAACTGCTTCTTATGCTTATTCCATGATGAATGCTTTTCCTCTGAACACCATGAGTTCCCTCATCACCAACCTCCCCTTCTTTTCATTCTCTGTTACACCATATTTCCTCTCTCTGCTATAACTCCCATGCTCACGGCCAATCTCAACAAATCAAAATCCAAAACCCATCGCACAATCCAAGAATGAAGGGATGAACTGGAGCGATGGCCGATGATGGTCTCAGCGGTGAAAGGCGGAGAGCTCGACGAAGAAGAGGCAGCTCGTATGTTTGAACTGGCGGAGACGAACCCCTTCCTGGGTTGCCGGTATCGGAGAGTGCAGACAAGAGCAAGGAAGCAGTGGCGCGAGGGTATTGAGTCCCGGCGGCCTGGAGCTGTTGAGAAGGAATTTGGTGGCCGTGGAGGTGGCCGAGGAGGTGGATGAGTATAGGCATGGGGAGGGACATCATCGTGACAGTGCATGCTCGTCGTGGAGGTTTTAGCAATGGTGAAGTGGATGTTGATGGATGAGGATGGCACGAGCGGATCGGAGATGAAGACGGAGGAAAACCATCCCTGAGAATCGCTGGTTTTCGAAGAGAGAGAAGTGGAAACGATGGTGTCTTGGCTGACGGTGGTTCTGGTGGTGCGAAGGGGTCGCCGGTGAAGCCAAGGTGCGTTCTGTTTGAGGTGACGGTGGTCGGCCATGGCAGAGGTGGTGATCAGTTGTGGTGATTGAACAAGAAACCTTGAATCTCTGGAGAAGGTGCAAATCGGCTTGAAGGAGTGAGAATGAGGATGAATCTCTGAACCCCTAGGAAATTCTAGGTTAGAAGCATTGGACTGGGCCAAGCCCAGAAATGAACGTACGTCCGGGAACATTCAGCCTTTTTTTTGACCGTTCGTTCAACATTCCAAATGAACGAGCGCTCGTTATCTAAACGAGCGAACGCTCGTTATCCTTAAGCCTTTTTGAGCGATCGTTTCTCACCAATGAGCGATCGTTATCTAAACGAGCGAACGCTCGTTAACCTTAAGCTTTTTTGAGCGTTCGTTTCTCACCAACAAGCGCTCGTTATCTAAACGAGCGAACGCTCGTTAACCTTGAGCCTTTTGAGCGTTCGTTTCTCACCAATGAGCGATCGTTATCTAAACGAGCGAGCGCTCGTTAACCTTGAGCCTTTTGAGCGTTCGTTTCTCACCAATGAGCGATCGTTATCTAAACGAGCGAACGCTCGTTAACCTTAAGCTTTTTTGAGCGTTCGTTTCTCACCAACGAGCGCTCGTTATCTAAACGAGCGAGCGCTCGTTAACCTTGAGCCTTTTTGAGCGTTCGTTTCTCACCAACGAGCGCTCGTTATCTAAACGAGCGAGCGCTCGTTAACTTTCAGCCTTTCTGACCGTTCTTTAACCATTCCAAACGAACGAGCGCTCGTTATCCAAACGAGCGAACGCTTGCCTTTTTGACCGTTCGTTCAACATTCCAAATGAACGAGCGCCCGTTATCTAAACGAGCGAACGCTCGTTAACCTTAAGCCTTTTTGACCGTTCGTTCAACATTCTCGACAAGCGAGCGAACGCTCGTTCTCTTTAAGCTTTTTGACCGTTCGTTCAAATCTTCTCCCTGAAGAGCGCTCGTTATCCAAACGAACGAGCGTTCGTTTCCGAACCAATGAACGCTCGTTACTCAGCTTCAGTTTCTCAACGTCCGTTCGCCATGCCTTCAACGAGCGTTTGTTATTGAGCCTTCGTTCTCAACGTCCGTTCATCATATCTCTCGACGAACGCTCATCATTCAGCTCACATTTCTAAACGTCCGTCCGTCATGTTCCCCAATGGACGTTCGTCCTCTCCCCCAACGAACGTTCGTTCTTTACCTAACGAACGCTCGTTATTCTGAATCTCTTCCCAGCGTCCGTTCAGCCTCTCAATTTTCTTTTGTTTATTTATTTTTTCTTTATTGTCTTATTTTATTTCGTTCTATTTATTTATTTTAGACATTTACTTATCCTAAAATATATATTTAATAATACAATATTGATAGTTTAAATAAAAAGAAATTTCAAAGATATGTTTTAAAGGTTTAAGCACACGTGTGACCGCTCGCGTCGTCCTTGTGCTAAAAACCTTCTCTTCTCCTTAAATAAATTTCAAAAAATACGTTTTAAAGGTTTAAGCACACGTGTGACCGCTCGCGTCGTCCTTGTGCTAAAAACCTTTTCTTCTTTTCTTAAGTAAAATTTCAAAAATATGTTTTAAAGGTTTAAGCACACGTGTGACCGCTCGCGTCGTCCTTGTGCTAAAAACCTCTTCTTCTTCCTTAAATAAATATACAAAAAGTATACGTTTTAAAGGTTTAAGCACACGTGTGACCGCTCGCGTCGTCCTTGTGCTAAAAACCTTTTCTTCTTCTTAAATAAAATTTACAAAAATATGTTTTAAAGGTTGAACACTCGTGTGATCGCTCGCATCGTCCTAGTGTTCGATACCTTTCTCTCGTATTTATGTAATATTAAACGAAGGTATGTGTGCTCGTGCGATCGTCCGCATCAGCCTAGCACTCAATACCCTTAAGTTTTCCTAAATAAGTAGATAACGGTATGAGTGCTCGTGTGATCGTTCGCATCGGCCTAGTGCTTAATATCGTTATCTCTCTTTTCAAAAATAATTAATTAAAAGTATTTAAATATCATTTTAAAGGAATGAGTACTCGTGCGACCGTTCGCGTCGGCCTAGTACTCATTACCTTCTTTTTCTCGAAAATATCAAAAACATAAAAATCTCCAAAAATTAAAAACATCTGCTTTTTCAAACAAACAAACAGTCTTTCAGCTAGAACTACGTAACCCTGATTTCTCATTTTGAATGAGAATACGTAGGAGCAAGGTCAATCCTTGTCGGGCCCAAAAAACTAAAAAATATGTTTTGTTTATTTAGAATTTTATTTTAGGGGATAATTAAACATTTTGAAAACCGCATCATATTCGTGCATTTAGTTAAAGGTACTGCCTTAGGGCAGGCGTTGTGGGGTGCTAACACCTTCCCCACGCGTAACCGACTCCCGAACCCAATATTTGGTTTTCGTGGACCGTGCTTTATCATTTTATGGTTTTTCCGTAGTTTTCCAAAATAAACTATGGTGGCGACTCCAAATCTCTTTTCAAAACCCGTTTCTTTTTGGATCGTCGTCCCGTCGCGATTCCGGTTGCGACAACGACCGAACGTGAAAGATCAACATAACCTATTAACAATACCGAACGGGAGAGCACTCCCAATATGAGAACATGACCGAACGGTCATTTAGAGAATAAGACTCAAGCAAGAGTCGAACACTTGGACTTATATCAAGCACTTATGATTTAGAACGAACAATATTGGCTTAGACCGAACACTATTAACTTAGTACAAGTACGATATTGTGCACTAGTATAAGAACGAGCGCTGATAAGAGACCACACAACTCAATAATACCGATCGCTAACACTATCATAAATACTATTACAAAACCGAGCACTATGTCGAACGAGCGCTGGTCCAAGACCAAACACTTACCAAGAACGAGCGCTAGTACAAGACTGGGCACTACCAAGACAGTACATGACCGAGCGGTCAATAATAGTTAAAACCTATGATAGACCGAACGTTGTTTAAAACCAAATGATATGCTTAGACAAACTACTATATTCACCTCGATATCCATATACAAGACCGATCGGTCATTAACTAAGGATCCACAAAAGTAGGACTCAGTTAAGACTGAGCGCTAATACATAGTACTATTAATAACGAACGCTAAACCTAGTACAACTAATAACAACCGGTAATACCCATCCTAAGACTGTCTAGTTTGAAAATGAATACTTTTAAACCGAACGTCACTATTAATTCAGCTTCTGCTGCTGAATCAACTTTTAACACACTTGAGAAGGCAAAAAGAAAATCACCCTGAGAATCTCTGATAACACCTCCTGCAGCGGCCTTTTTTCCATCCCAAGTGTAAGCTCCATCACAGTTAATTTTAACATATCCTTTTGGAGGTGGTATCCAACAAACTAATCTTGTAAAACTTGAATTATCTCTCTGAAAAAAAAATGTTTGTTCACCAATTGATAAATAAATTACAAATATAACAATGTTAAAAAATCAAATGAAAATTTAAATTTTTGACATCTAATTGAAAGTAAAAATAAAAGAATAATAATTATTATTATAATAAAAGATGATTTTTATGTCAAAATAAATTACTAGATAAACATGTTTCAAGGACATAAAACACTCCAAATTAAACTTTCACCATAATCTTTTTGCGTATTTTTCTTTAGTAAAAAAAATATGACATCCGGCATATCCTATTGTAACATTTCTAGATTAATTTATAATTATAAAAGAATGCAAAACTTTTTCAATCTTATTTATTTGTGATTCTCTATTATTACTATTGTGAATAGAAAATAACATCAATAGCCACATTATATGTGAACAATATGATTTATCTTTTTAATTCAAAACTAAATTAATTTGGAATAAAAGAACATAGTATGAAAATGTTATCATTATTAACATTTTAATGCAAAAGGATGAAAGAAATTTACCTTATCAATATGAAAGTTGTTGTTTGTGTTAACCCACCAATGTAAGTTTGGGCATTCTTCACCCTTTGGACAATTACCATTTATCCAATCTGCACATGTAGTAGGTGATGATGACCTTTGAGAAATCTTCCTTTCTACCTCCATACTTTGTAACAATGAACAAGACACAATTCTCTCTAGACTTAACTCTCTCCGCATAAATGGTTTTCAGGAAAATGGAAATGATGATTTTGAAGGAAAAGATAGTGTAATAGATTTTGGATATGACTCATTTAAATAGAGAAATGAAATACTACAACATAAAGAGTTAGAGATAATATAAAATAAAATATTAAAAAAATCAAGATAATGTAATAATATAAAAATAAAATAAATGACGAAAGATAAAAATAAAAGAATAAAATAAAATAAACATAACAATAAACCATATATAATTATCGTATCTTTAGTTTTAAGTAAAACATTAAAGTTGATTTATATACTACGATGGATAAAAAAATACAATCCTATAAAAACTTAAAATATTTGTGCAAATACTCCAAATCTATAAATGTAGTTCTCTGTCCTAACTAAACCAATATGAATATATATATATCATAAATATTTTTATATTTTTTAGTTAGGTTAACATTGTTAACTGCTTTTAAGTATTTGCAGTATCTAAGATTTTGTATTTTTTATTTAAGTTTGTGAGATATTTATTGATGTAAGGATATAAATTTAAATATGTATAAATGAAAATTTTGATTAATATATTATAGTTTTTTTACTATAATACATAATATTATGTGTTAGTTGTTAATAGTTATTAAGGCGAAAAAGTAACTCAAATAAATTAAATGACTAAACTTAAGTCTCACATAAAAACTAAATAAATCTTATTAAAGGAGATAATTTATTTTCAAAACTAAATTAATTTAATATATTCAATTAAAAGTAATAATTTTAGGTTAAATAAGTTAAATTGTTAGTATGTTAATTATTCGACTGAAAATTGGCTGGATATATTATATTTTAATTTTTTTTTTTATAAGTTTGTAATTGTCAGACCTCATTAAAACGCACCCAAATACCCCTCTGCACGGACGCCAGGTGTCAAACAACGAGGATCAGAAATCAAATAGTGGAATGCAGGTGTCAGCAGAAGAGCGGACGCTTTTTTTGACGTGGGAAGAAAACTAATTTTTCTAAAACTTCTGTCTCACTCTCTTCTGCATGCACCCTTCTTCCCAGAACTCTGAACTTCTCATTTCTCCTTCTTCTCACTAAAAACTCCCCCTTCTCTTTACCAAAACTCACTCTTTCTCTACTCCGATCTCCATTCAGGCACCGTAGGAGCACTTCCGGCGTCCCAAGCTTTAGTTTCATCCGATTGGTTTCAAATTCTGAACGGGTAAGTTTTTCTTGTCTTTAAACGTTCGTTCTTGTAAACATGCAAACCAAGTTCTGGTTGCATGGGTCCTTAGTTTCATTCTGAACGAGTTTGGTCTGTTGCTTTATTTTGGTTCGAAGAGTCGTTGAGCGTTGAGGGTAGAAAGGATCTTAGTTCGGCGAGCTGAGTTTTAGTCTGAAGGACGTACGTTCACGCTCTTAGGTAAGGGAAGCTTATTTAATTTAATTTGTATGCTATTGTATTGTATGAACATTCGTTAGTTGACTGAATGAATTGGATGCATGATGATTGATATGTTTGTAGTACATGAACGTTCGTTTATTTAATAAGTGGAAATGAAATATGACTGAGTTATGTTATGATGTATGAAATATATGATATCTCTATGTTTGAAGGGTATGAAATATGAATGTATAAAGTGTGAAACTATATGTAATAAATGAGTTGGAATATAAATGATCCTGATATGATTTCCCATAAGAAAGTATACGTTCGTTACTGAACGGTCCTTGACCGTTCGGTTTTATAGTGAATTTGGTTAGTAATATGGATTCTTTCATTTGGGAAGAATCCTAGTTGAGGACGAGCGTCTACACTTCGAATTACTGTGCTTGAGCGTTCGGCCAAGCATAGTTCTGTCTTGATATTCTGCTATGAAATATTTTAGTTATTCCTAAATACTACTTCAATAGTACCTTGGCATAATTATCAAGTTTCTTTTATATAAGTTAGTGGCACCTGGTCTTATACCAAGTGTTCGTCATAAGCAAGTGTTGGTCTTACACCAGGCATTCGTTCTATCTCTTTAAGCTAAATTTCCTTATATGAGCGTTCGTTCAAGCCCTCTAGGGTTCGCTCACTATAGTGTTCAGTCTTTGACTGTCACTTGCAATCTTGATACTAAACTCAATTAAACTAAGTATTCACAAACGTTCGGTGTCGTCATATGAGACATTTTAGGTATTATCTTAGTGCCTTGAAATATTCTTATTCATATGTTTCACTCTAGAGTCCTTGTTCTTGGTCTGGTATTTTAATGTTCAAATGGAGTTCTCAAGAGTCGGTTTATCTAATTGGCTCAGCGTTGAAATCGACGTTCGTTCATTCGTTTCTTGGAATATATTATTGTGCACGCTATCTTTCTTAAAACCAATGTCAACCTTTGGTCTTAATCCATTCTCAAATTTGAAGATATCTCTGTCTCGCTCTATGTGTTCGGCCTAGTTTTGAGTTCGGGTTGAACGTTCGTTATTTGGAATCCTCATGAATCTTTGTACGAGGTGATTAAATGAGATGTTTATTAATAAAAGATGAAGAAAATGTAATATGGAAATGTTGTTGATTATGGACGAGCGTTCCGGGGAGGAACGACTCATGTATGAATATTGGAATTTGTAAAGTATGACTGTGGTAATGCTAAGCTGTCTATTCATCCTGATGTTCCGTGAGTACTCGTCCTCATGTAGAGGAGGGTAGGTCATGTGTGGGAACGGCGGGAGGTCCTAGTCCTTAGGGGTACTTTGGACAGATAGGATTAACCTCGGGTGGCAACTGATGAGAGTTTTCCAGTTACTACACCACCCGGGTGCACGAACGTCGTAGCTACACAGATTTCATACAGTCCGGACGGTCAGTCTAGTATATTAGACTTGTGTGAACGAACTCTGATTTATTTTGTTTGAATGATTTTGTGAAATGTACGATATGCATGAATTAAATTACATAAGCTTACCCTGTGTTTCCTGTCGTGTCTTGTTTTGTACGTTCGTCTTGTCGTTGCAATGATCATCTCTGTGGATGTAAGCAGAAGGGCACGCACTGTTGGAAGATACGCTGAAAGAAGAAAATTTGGTAGAAGTTGAAGTTAAGACCGAACCTTAGGACGTTCGGTCAGTAGAGTAGTTTTTGAAATAAGGCGGTCTGTCGCCACTTTCTCATCTTTGTATGAATGACCGTTCCGTATTTGACTTTTGTAAACCATTCGGTCAGACTCGTACTTATGTATTGTGTAAATATAGTAACTCTTTCTGCAAGGTCGTTCGGCCGAGACCGTACGTTCTTGTATAGTGTAAGACTGGTCTGTTATATTATTAAATGTAATTATTCGATTATATGGTTCATTACTGTATTTTTGGGATGTTACAGTATAACATTCCTTGACCGTTTTCATAAATTTTTAAGATTATGTCATACTTTCGATTCTGATAGATAATAATAAATATAATAATAATAAAACTTAATTAAGATATTTTTAATTTATGTTTTTTTTCATAAATATTAATCTTTTATCTTCTTTTTCATAAATGTTTAAGATTTTGTCATAATCTTGACGGTGACAAATAACAATAAAAATATTTTAGATAAGTGCTTTTTAGTTTTTTTTTTTCAATGAATAATTAAAAATTTTAAATTTTCTAATTTAGTAGTCTCTATGGTTTAGTTTTTTAGAGATGTGGTTGTTGTTTTGTGTAGTAATGTTATTCAATCATGTAAGATTTTGTAACTAATAAATATGATATTATCGCTAATATAAAGTCATAAATGAGTTTTATTATATTAATTAAAAACATGGTGAACATCAAGATAATTAGGTTATCCGGATGTATCTATATTTATTAAAGAATTGTTACACAAATTGATATAGTGATGAAGTAAAATTATTTAATAAAATAATAAGTACATTGTTCAAATAATAAAAATAACTTAATTGAAAAATATAAAATTGAAATATTTATTTAATAAAAAATTTTAACAAAGACTCAGTAAAAAAATATTTATATTTATGAATATTTTAAAATTTAAATAAATCTAATAAAAAATATTTTATCAAACGAAAAATATAAAATTATTCATTTGAATATTATACAAATTATTATTTATGGTAACCTGTTAATTTGGATACGAGTAATTATTTAAAAAAATTTTGTTTATCCAATATTTCGTTGATCTTTATATAATATATATTGATAACAAAAAAATATATTTATATTTTTTTGTTTCTATGAAGTTTGTCCTTGTACTATACTTCTTTGTTTAAGATTAGTTACCATGAGGTGTTATTAATAAAATAATTTTACAGAATTTATGATATAATTTTAGTATCTATTTTACATGTTCACCATCATTATTTTTTTTTCTAAAATCTAGATTAAACATTATAAGATCTAAATTAATTATCTATCTTACTTTTATTGATTCTGGATCAAATAATATAACTAATAGAGAATTTAATAAAGATAAAAAGATAAGATAAAATCAGGATTAAGTAATAAAATAATACTAAATATTTTATCCAAATCTTTACCGACGAAATTTTATGTCTAACATTATTATTATTATTAATTACTTTATGATAAATACATCAAGGAACATTCCTGGCAAGAACAAAATAACATGAATATTATATCTATATTTGGATTTTTCTACTTATAAAACATCATTTTTAACTAATTAAAAATGTATTTTGTATCATCTCAAAAATATAGTTTTAAACTATAATTAAGGGTCCTTACATTTATAATAAAATAGAATAGTTATAGGAATAAAATTTAATTTACAGTTAACATGAAATAACCATAAATTTCAAACTTTGAAGAAACCTATACTGCTACTATTACCAGTACAAACCGAACGTTCATACAAGCATCGTATTATACTGAACGGTCTTAAAGTATTACAGAAATAGGTACAAGGGTGATCATTGCAAGGACAAAACGACCGAACGGACAACATGACAAGAAAGGAAAATAGGGCTAAGCTAGTGTAATTTAATTAACTATGTTAACATAAAATTCAGATACACACATAATACAATCATACATATACAGAATTCATGCAAGCATGTTATAACCGACCACTTCACACTGACTGTCTGGACTAGTATGAATATGAGTTATGGTCGTTTCTGCACTCGTAGGTGGTAATCTAAAAACCTTATTATTACCGTAGCATGGAAATCCCTTGATCGTTGCAAAAATGAAGTCCTTGACACCAGGAAGACTCAGGCGTTGCCTGATTGATGATCGTAAGAAGAAAAGATAAGAATTTGCAGAGAGAAGAAGAAGAAGTTTAGAGAGAATGAGGAGAAAACTGAAATTCAGAAACATTTGGAGAAGAAAGTGCATGCAGGAATGGCTCGAGATTTTTGAAAAAGCTAATTATATCCTACCGTCAAAATCTACTCGGTCCAATCCAATGCACTCATCTGGATTCCACTTTGTTGTTGAATTTAAGGGTCTTGACATATTTTGTCTTAATTAAAAAAAAATAAAAGCAGTTAAAAGTAGCAAGAGATAATTAAAAATAGCAAAAATTACAATTTTCTCATAAAAGCCTAAAAGTCAAAATTATTACAAGGATACGAATCAACCTTATTTTTTTTTCTCTTCTTGTCTGTTAACATATTTTTCATTTTGTTTTTTCTCCTCTCTCAGATAATTTTTTTTATGGGTTTGCATGATTTCTTCTCTCAAATTTGTGGCTAGATTCTTCTTTCTAATCCTTTACAACCAAATGGTAATGTTTTTCTCTTTATTCTACAAAAAGAAGCTCGACGTGAAATTCTTGATACAACTTCATCTTTTTCTCCTTGTAATAACTTAGTTTTCTACATTAATTCTTTTAAAAAATTTCAATCTAATAACAATAAATATAAAAGTATCAAAATGTAGTCACTGTGACTTGTTGGATCACACAAAAGATAAATGTTATAAGATTGTTGATTATCTTCCAAACTATTTGAAGAATTACTACTAATAATGTACATCATGTTGATACTCAACCTAATAGTTCTTCAACTTCTTTATCTATTTTAACTCTTGCTCGTGCCAAAATTGATTCATTTTCTCACTACAAAAATGTCTAGTGATCTATACTACATAGAGTGATATTCCTACCATTATAATAGACAAGGACATGAATATTGATGTGCATTTCATACATCAAATTTATCTTATGCTATTATCAATTATGGTAATAGTACCACTAATGAAACTTGGCATAAATGCTTATGTCACACACTTATTATTGCTAATAAAGCTCCTTTAAGTTTGATTAGTCGACGTATTATTGTAGCACTTTGAACTTTCTAAGCAAAAATACTACCATTTTCATTAATTCTTTTATTTCATTCATTATAAGGGACTTTAAACATCCTACATATCAAGAATTTTGCTATTTTCTCCATTTAGTTGATGATAAAAAATAATATTTGATTTGGATTTATATGTGCTTAAAAACAAATATGATTATAACAAACTTATTCCTCGATTTTTCTCATATGTTGAAACTCAGGTTAACACCACTATTAAATTTTTTCAGTCAGATAATGATAAAAAAAAATTATTTCAAAGATTTTTCTTTATAATAAAGGTGTTATACATTAGTTTTCTTGTGGTAAAAGACCTTAATAAAACACCGTGGCAGAAAGAGAATATTTACATATTTTAAACATTGCTCGATCCTCACGTTTCATTTTAATATTCCTACAAAATTTTGAGGTGGGTGTTAAAATTATTTTTTTTCCTAGTTCTATTTCGGATAATATATCTCCATATGAAGTTTTATAAGATAAACTAATTGATTATTTATGCTTCAATTCTTCTTTCACGTAGACATATATTTAGTCCTAAGGTCACTACTACAGTTAGAAATTTTCTTTTCTAAAGACATTAAGTTTTATGAATATATTTTCCTTTCAAAAACCAAGATATGACCTTTTCTACTTCACTTCAAAAACCAAGATGTATTTGATCCTCACCTTTCAAAAGACATTAAGAAATTAATATAGGGTTTTGGGTTTGCCTCGAAAGGGTTGATAGTGTGGAGAGCCTTGACCTCTCTTTCTACTTCACTTCAATCGTTCTTTTCATTTTCTCACCATTTCTTTAAGAAACAAATAAAAGTAAACATGGGATAAGATAAAAAAGATGAACTAAAATAAAACACAATAAATTAAAATAAAATAAATTAAGCTAAACTGAAACAAAATAAAATAAAACTAAATACACATAATTACATATGTTATTTCTCAAATTAATAAATATATTTTGTATAATTTTTATTTTTGTATTTTATCTTTCTTTATTTTGAAATTAATTGTATTTTTTTCTTTTTTTCTATTATTTTTACTTGGAGGTTGACCATATAATAACGATATAATTAATTAAAAATAAGAATAAAATAACTAGTTATTATGCTTTAGAATATTTAAAATAAAAGAAATGTAGAATACAACAAATATGGAAGAAAAGAATTTTATTATAAAATATTCTCATCTACAATCTGAGAAGAAAATACATTTAACGATAATACATTGTTCCAATTTTATCCGCACATAAAGGTAAAAGAAGAAAATTTGGAGGAAATTTAAAAAGTATAACAGGTGATTTTGAAGATAACGATAGTCCATATTTAGCAAGACCATCTGCCACCGAATTGGTCTCTCTAAATACATGATTCCAAGTAATGTAATCAACTCTGGCACCCATCTGTATTATTGAAGAAACAAGAGCATAAAATGGATGTTTTTGGTGGATGACTCTCCCGTTAATAAGTTGGATAGCGGTTAATGAATCACTTTCAACGATCAAATTTTTATGTCCCATTCCAAGCTTGATTGCAAATAATTCAGCTTCTGCTGCTGAATCAACTTTTAACACACTTGAGAAGGCAAAAAGAAAATCACCCTGAGAATCTCTGATAACACCTCCTGCAGCGGCCTTTTTTCCATCCCAAGTGTAAGCTCCATCACAGTTAATTTTAACATATCCTTTTGGAGGTGGTATCCAACAAACTAATCTTGTAAAACTTGAATTATCTCTCTGAAAAAAAATGTTTGTTCACCAATTAATAAATAAATTACAAATATAACAATGTTAAAAAATCAAATGAAAATTTAAATTTTTGACATCTAATTGAAAGTAAAAATAAAAGAATAATAATTATTATTATAATAAAAGATGATTTTTATGTCAAAATAAATTACTAGATAAACATGTTTCAAGGACATAAAACACTCCAAATTAAACTTTCACCATAATCTTTTTGCGTATTTTTCTTTAGTAAAAAAAATATGACATCCGGCATATCCTATTGTAACATTTCTAGATTAATTTATAATTATAAAAGAATGCAAAACTTTTTCAATCTTATTTATTTGTGATTCTCTATTATTACTATTGTGAATAGAAAATAACATCAATAGCCACATTATATGTGAACAATATGATTTATCTTTTTAATTCAAAACTAAATTAATTTGGAATAAAAGAACATAGTATGAAAATGTTATCATTATTAACATTTTAATGCAAAAGGATGAAAGAAATTTACCTTATCAATATGAAAGTTGTTGTTTGTGTTAACCCACCAATGTAAGTTTGGGCATTCTTCACCCTTTGGACAATTACCATTTATCCAATCTGCACATGTAGTAGGTGATGATGACCTTTGAGAAATCTTCCTTTCTACCTCCATACTTTGTAACAATGAACAAGACACAATTCTCTCTAGACTTAACTCTCTCCGCATAAATGGTTTTCAGGAAAATGGAAATGATGATTTTGAAGGAAAAGATAGTGTAATAGATTTTGGATATGACTCATTTAAATAGAGAAATGAAATACTACAACATAAAGAGTTAGAGATAATATAAATAAAATATTAAAAAAATCAAGATAATGTAATAATATAAAAATAAAATAAATGACGAAAGATAAAAATAAAAGAATAAAATAAAATAAACATAACAATAAACCATATATAATTATCGTATCTTTAGTTTTAAGTAAAACATTAAAGTTGATTTATATACTACGATGGATAAAAAAATACAATCCTATAAAAACTTAAAATATTTGTGCAAATACTCCAAATCTATAAATGTAGTTCTCTGTCCTAACTAAACCAATATGAATATATATATATCATAAATATTTTTATATTTTTTAGTTAGGTTAACATTGTTAACTGCTTTTAAGTATTTGCAGTATCTAAGATTTTGTATTTTTTATTTAAGTTTGTGAGATATTTATTGATGTAAGGATATAAATTTAAATATGTATAAATGAAAATTTTGATTAATATATTATAGTTTTTTTACTATAATACATAATATTATGTGTTAGTTGTTAATAGTTATTAAGGCGAAAAAGTAACTCAAATAAATTAAATGACTAAACTTAAGTTTCACATAAAAACTAAATAAATCTTATTAAAGGAGATAATTTATTTTCAAAACTAAATTAATTTAATATATTCAATTAAAAGTAATAATTTTAGGTTAAATAAGTTAAATTGTTAGTATGTTAATTATTCGACTGAAAATTGGCTGGATATATTATATTTTAATTTTTTTTTATAAGTTTGTAATTGTCAGACCTCATTAAAACGCACCCAAATACCCCTCTACACGGACGCCAGGTGTCAAACAACGAGGATCAGAAATCAGATAGCGGAATGCAGGTGTCAGCAGAAGAGCGGACGCTTTTTTTGACATGGGAAGAAAACTAATTTTTCTGAAACTTCCGTCTCACTCTCTTCTGCATGCACCCTTCTTCCCAAAACTCTGAACTTCTCATTTCTCCTTCTTCTCACTAAAAACTCCCCCTTCTCTTTACCAAAACTCACTCTTTCTCTACTCCGATCTCCATTCAGGCACCGTAGGAGCACTTCCGGCGTCCCAAGCTTTAGTTTGATCCGATTGGTTTTCAAATTCTGAACGGGTAAGTTTTTCTTGTCTTTAAACGTTCGTTCTTGTAAACATGCAAACCAAGTTCTGGTTGCATGGGTCCTTAGTTTCATTCTGAACGAGTTTGGTCTGTTGTTTTATTTTGGTTCGAAGAGTCGTTGAGCGTTGAGGGTAGAAAGGATCTTAGTTCGGCGAGCTGAGTTTTAGTCTGAAGGACGTACGTTCACGCTCTTAGGTAAGGGAAGCTTATTTAATTTAATTTGTATGATATTGTACTGTATGAACATTCGTTAGTTGACTGAATGAATTGGATGCATGATGATTGATATGTTTGTAGTACATGAACGTTCGTTTATTTAATAAGTGGAAATGAAATATGACTGAGTTATGTTATGATGTATGAAATATATGATATCTTTATGTTTGAAGGGTATGAAATATGAATGTATAAAGTGTGAAACTATATGTAATAAATGAGTTGGAATATAAATGATCCTGATATGATTTCCCATAAGAAAGTATACGTTCGTTACTGAACGGTCCTTGACTGTTCGGTTTTATAGTGAATTTGGTTAGTAATGGATTCTTTCATTTGGGAAGAATCCTAGTTGAGGACGCGCGTCTACTGTGCTTGAGCGTTCGGCCAAGCATAGTTCTGTCTTGATATTCTGCTATGAAATATTTTAGTTATTCCTAAATACTACTTCAATAGTACCTTGGCATAATTATCAAGTTTCTTTTATATAAGTTAGTGGCACCTGGTCTTTGACTGTCACTTGGAATCTTGATACTAAACTCAATTAAACTAAGTATTCACAAACGTTCGGTCTCGTCATATGAGACATTTTAGGTATTATCTTAGTGCCTTGAAATATTCTTATTCATATGTTTCACTCTGGAGTCCTTGTTCTTGGTCTGGTATTTTAATGTTCAAATGGAGTTCTCAAGAGTCGGTTTATCTAATTGGCTCAGCGTTGAAATCGACGTTCGTTCATTCGTTTCTTGGAATATATTAGTGTGCTCGCTATCTTTCTTAAAACCGATGTCAACCTTTGGTCTTAATCCATTCTCAAATTTGAAGATATCTTTGTCTCGCTCTATGTGTTCGGCCTAGTTTTGAGTTCGGGTTGAACGTTCGTTATTTGGAATCCTCATGAATCTTTGTACGAGGTGATTAAATGAGATGTTTATTAATAAAAGATGAAGCAAAATGTAATATGGAAATGTTGTTGATTATGGACGAGCGTTCCGGGGAGGAACGACTCATGTATGAATATTGGAATTTGTAAAGTATGATTGTGGTAATGCTAAGCTGTCTATTCATCCTTATGTTCTGTGAGTACTCGTCCTCGTGTAGAGGGGGGTAGGTCATGTGTGGGAACGGCGGGAGGTCCTAGTCCTTAGGGGTACTTTGGACAGATAGGACTAACCTCGGGTGGCAACTGATGAGAGTTTTCCAGTTACTACACCACCCGGGTGCACGAACGTCGTAGCTACACATATTTCATACAGTCCGGACGGTCAGTCTAGTATATTAGACTTGTGTGAACGAACTCTGATTTATTTTTTTTGAATGATTTTGTGAAATGTACGATATGCATGAATTAAATTACATAAGCTTACCCTGTGTTTCCTGTCGTGTCTTGTTTTGTACGTTCGTCTTGTCGTTGCAATGATCATCTCTGTGGATGTGAGCAGAAGGGCACGCATTGTTGGAAGATACGCTGGAAGAAGAAAATTTGGTAGAAGTTGAAGTTAAGACCGAACCTTAGGACGTTCGGTCAGTAGAGTAGTTTTTGAAATAAGGCGGTCTGTCGCCACTTTCTCATCTTTGTATGAATGATCGTTCGGTATTTGGCTTTTGGAATAAAATAATACTAAATATTTTATCCAAATCTTTACCGACGAAATTTTATGTCTAACATTATTATTATTATTAATTACTTTATGATAAATACATCAAGGAACATTCCTGGCAAGATATGTGAACAAAATAACATGAATATTATATTTATATTTGGATTTTTCTACTTATAAAACATCATTTTTAACTAATTAAAAATGTATTTTGTATCATCCCAAAAATATAGTTTTAAACTATAATTAAGCGTCCTTACATTTATAATAAAATAGAATAGTTATAGGAATAAAATTTAATTTACAGTTAACATGAAATAACCATAAATTTCAAACTTTGAAGAAACCTATACTGCTACTATTACCAGTACAAACCGAACGTTCATACAAGCATCGTATTATACTGAACGGTCTTAAAGTATTACAGAAATAGGTACAAGGGTGATCATTGCAAGGACAAACGACCGAACGGACAACATGACAAGAAAGGAAAATAGGGCTAAGCTAGTGTAATTTAATTAACTATGTTAACATAAAATTCAGATACACACATAATACAATCATACATATACAGAATTCATGCAAGCATGTTATAACCGACCACTTCACACTGACTGTCTGGACTAGTATGAATATGAGTTATGGTCGTTTCTGCACTCGTAGGTGGTAATCTAAAACCCTTATTATTACCGTAGCATGGAAATCCCTTGAGCTGTCACACGAGGTTAGCCCGTTATTCCTCACCTTAGGTCAAGGTAATACATACCGCCCAGGCTAGGGCCTCCTGCTATTCCCATCACATGCATCACTATTCTCTACTTGAGACTCGGTGACCATTAAAATGTCAGGATGAACGCCAATACTAAGCTTTCCCTATTCATACTTTTACCACAATACAACCAACCACTAAGACATTCCTCCTTGGGATTCTCTTTCAGATCCATAATATAATTATCACATCATACTTTCTCATCCCATTATGATTATCACACCATAACTTAATACCATCATACTTTCACATTACATTAGAATTATGATTATTCCTCATCCATCACATCTTTAAATAAATATCACACATAAGAGTAAAACAATAATCCCACCTTTGAACACGACCGAACGTGAAAGATCAACATAACCTATTAACAAGACCGAACGGGAGAGCACTCCTAATATGAGAACATGACCGAACGGTCATTTAGAGAATAAGACTCAAGCAAGAGTCGAACACTTGGACTTATATCAAGCACTTATGATTTAGAACGAACACTATTGGCTTAGACCGAACACTATTAACTTAGTACAAGTACGATATTGTGCACTAGTATAAGAACGAGCGCTGATAAGAGACCACACAACTCAATAATACCGATCGCTAACACTATCATAAATACTATTACAAAACCGAGCACTATGTCGAACGAGCGCTGGTCCAAGACCAAACACTTACCAAGAACGAGCGCTAGTACAAGACTGAGCACTACCAAGACAATACATGACCGAGCGGTCAATAATAGTTAAAACCTATGATAGACCGAACGCTGTTTAAAACCAAATGATATGCTTAGACCGACTACTATATTCACCTCGATATCCATATACAAGACCGATCGGTCATTAACTAAGGATCCACAAAAGTAGAACTCAGTTAAGACCGAGCGCTAATACATAGTACTATTAATAACGAACGCTAAACCTAGTACAACTAATAACAACCGGTAATACCCATCCTAAGACTGTCTAGTTTGAAAATGAATACTTTTAAACCGAACGTCACTATTAAATATACTACAACATAGAGAAATGAAATAACCATTTTTTGAAGGAAAAGATAGTGTAATAGATTTTGGATATGACTCATTTAAATAGAGAAATGAAATACTACAACATAACGAGTTAGGGATAATATAAAATAAAATATTAAAAAAATCAAGATAATGTAATAATATAAAAATAAAATAAATGACGAAATATAAAAATAAAAGAATAAAATAAAATAAACATAACAATAAACCATATATAATTATCGTATCTTTAGTTTTAAGTAAAACATTAAAGTTGATTTATATACTACGATGGATAAAAAAATACAATCCTATAAAACTTAAAATATTTGTGCAAATACTCCAAATCTATAAATGTAGTTATCTGTCCTAACTAAACCAATATGAATATATATATATATATATATATATATATCATTAATATTTTTATATTTTTTAGTTAGGTTAACATTGTTAACTGCTTTTAAGTATTTGCAGTACTGTGACAAAATGAAACAATTGTCATAGTATAGAATTATGAATGATGAATTGAATGATTTTACTGCACTTACCTGCCACGCCTCGGATGAACGAAATCTACAAACTGACGTCATGTGATGAGTCAATATTTTCTTGATTTCACTTAGCTTATTGTGCTAGATTTAATCGGAAAATTGTGCTTAAATGTTCGGTATTTCTCCGTTTTTACTAATTGTGCTTAATTTGACTAGAAATTCTTATTTTAATTAATTTGAATTCTCTAGGACTAATTATTTGCATTATTAATTGTAGGGAAATTATTGGATAAAATTTAGGAATTAATTTCTTTTGGGAGGCAACTAATTAGGAGGTGCAGACTTCATTTTGAAGGGAGCACACGGCCCAAAGTGGAAGCATCCACCAGCAACGTCACACTCCAGCTTCAAAACACGGCCCAAAGGTGCATTCAATTGAAGAAGTGCACACAACAGCTTATTCGTTCAGCATTGGGCTTGAAGTTGCGGCAGTCCACCACCCACATTAAGACCTATACTGCATTCTTTTATGCACAACTTTTGTGTGAGGTGCGACCCTCTCAACATCATGTTTCTTCGTCAATTGCTGAATATTTGGAACATGGATTTTCGTTACTTTTTGGTCCAAATATATATGTAGACGTCAATTTTGTCTTAAACCCTCGAAATCTTTCTGCAATTGCAGATAAACACTTATTTCTTAAGCTCTCGACGTTTGGCATATCAAATGTTATCTGCAACAAAGAAAGTAATAACCTTATATCAATACAGATTTATCAATATAATGAATATAGAATTTGGAGCAATATTGCTTAACTTACCAATAGATCTTGCCAGATAAGATTCCGATCAGCCTCAGAAACATGGTCAAAGGATGAAGTAAGTATAGAGATACGATTACGTGCCAATACTCCAAGATAAGACCTAAATACATCTGCATTTGGGCTAGATGCAACTCCAGTGACCACGTCAACAATGACAAGTGTCCTCTCACCTGCATTTCTTCGAAGTATAAGCTGTCGTAACCTCGTTGCTCCTCTCGTCCGTATAGAAGTGGTGGGGACTTCATCGCCTGACGAATGAGGTGACTCAGCCATATATCTGTCACAATAAATAAGACGAAAGAGAAATAAAATACTTATAAAATAACACTTATTTAACAAAAGCCATAAATATTTACACAAACATGAAATTCATACATAATCATATGGATTGGTCATATATATATTCCCTCATTGTGATCTTCTCGTATTGCTTGTATATCATCAATTAGAGGGTCGTCATCCAAGTTTATTGTTGTTTTAAATGGATGGTTGTCAGCGATATGAAGATTACTTAGATTCTCTTCTTTATCTTCAATTTTCCTTTTTCCTTGGAGAACAACATACCAATGGTCAGACGCAGTATCTTTGACATAAAAAACCTGACTTGCTTGATATGCCATGATGAACGGTTCGTCTCCATAACCAACCTTTCGAAAATCAACAAGTGTCATACCAGATTCATCTATTTTGACACCACTCTTATTGTCTACCCACTTACATTTGAAGAGTGCAACGGAAAACTTAGTGTAATCAACTTCCCATATCTCTTCAATTCTACCATAATATCTCATGGATCCAACTACAGGATTTTGATCTTTGGATGTGGAAAACTGTAGCGACTCAGCTTCTAGACTGACGCCATTATTTTGTACTATGCTTTTATCATCCAAAGTCTTTGTATAGAATGTGCAATTATTAATTTCGTAGCCTGTACAACATACACCATCAAACTTCAAGCCATTTGGTAACCACAACAAAGTCTCTGAGGACCGTGATTCTTTTGAAACTTCAGATTTAAACCAGGACAGGAATGTTTTGTTATGCTCCATCAACTGCCATTTCTCTAATTGTCGTGGATAGTTGTCCTTTACAACGGCTTTGTGTGCTTCCAAAAATGGGATCACTTCATCTGTGTTGTTTAATATGTACAGATGTGCTTGCATCAATTCTTCACGACTTTTCGTCACCACATTCACACCTTGGATGCTTTTACTTGTAGAATATCTATTCAACCATGATGTCTGAGGGACTCCTATCGGATTTGCTTTAGTCATATACTCAAAGCAAAACTCAATACTTTCTTCAGCAATATATCTTTCAATCATTGAACCTTCTGGACGATATTGAATTTTTGACGTACCCTTTCAAAATCTTCATATAACGCTCAACAGGGTACATCCATCTTAAGTATACTGGTCCACACAACTTTATTTCTCTGACCAAATGAACAAGTAAATGCACCATGATGTCAAAAAAGGATGGAGGGAAAAACATTTCTAGCTGACACAAGATGATGAATAATTTCGCTTTGAAGTTCATCTAACTTTGTAGGATCGATGACTTTAGTACAAATTGACGAGAAAAATGAGCACAATCGAGTTATGGTCTACCTAACTTTTTTGGGCAAAATTCCACGAATTGCCACTGGTAACAACTATTGCATTAAGACGTGACAATCGTGAGACTTCAGTCCAACAAGCTTGAAGTCCTGCATTGACACTAAGCTATTGATATTTGAAGAGTATCCTTGTGGTACCTTGATACTCTTTAAACAAAGACAAAAACTTATCTTCACTTGTCTGGACATTGTGTAACATGCATGGGACAAATAAGTATGTTTACTAATCTCCCTAGGTGCCAACGCTTCTCGGATCTTCATGTCAACCAGATCCAAACGAGCATTCACTCCATCTTTTTTCTTTCCCTGAATCTTGAGTAGTGTATCAATCAAGCTATCACACACATTATTCAATACATGAATCACATCTATGCAATGTCTAACATCTAACTTTGACCAGTATGGAAGATCAAAGAATATTGATTTCTTCTTCCAAGGGGTCGTTACAGATGACTTTTTGGAAGTTTTCCCAAATACATGATGTATTTTCTTAACTTTTCCAAGGATTTGAAGGCCAGTAAGTGGATTTGGTGCTTCGTCCCTCTCTTGATATCCATTGAATGTTTTTTTTAACCTTCGATATGGATGATTACATTTTAAAAATCTCCGATTACGCAGATACATTTTCTTCCTTCCGTGTTTCAATTGCTAAGTTGCAGTGTTTTCTTCACATATAGGACATGCTTTATGACCCTTCACACTGTACCCCGACAAATTACCGTAAGCTGGGAAGTCATCAATGGTGCAAAATAACATGGCATGCATCATGAAAGTTTCTAAAGCAAAGACATCAAATATTTCAACCCCATCAACCCACAACAACTTCAAGTCTTCAACTAGTGGCCTTAGATAAACATCGATGTCATTTCCAGGCTGCTTTGGCCCAGATATCAACATTGACAACATCATGTACTTTCTTTTCATGCACAATCCAGGAGATAAGTTGTAAATTATCAGTATAACGGGCCAACAACTGTGATTGGTACTTAAATTACCAAATGGATAGCTAAGCCAAGCCTAAGATTTCTACATTCTTCACCAAATTGGGAGAATTCTTTATCAATAATTTTCCATTGCGTTGAATCAGCTGGATGACGAAGCAGCCCATCAGTTGTTCTCTCATCTGCATGCCATCTTAGGTTTTTAGCGTCTTTGGGATTCGCGAACAAACGCTTAAGTCTGGCAACTAGTGGAAGGTACCAAACTACTTTCACTGCAGAACCATTCTTTTCTGTGTGACCACTATCTTCACCGTTATTTTTTGACTTGTATCGTGATAACCCACATTTTGGACACTTTATCAAAACTTCATTCTCATTCCTATATAATATGCAATCATTCGGACATGCATGTATCCGTTTATATTCCATACCCATCGGACAAAGAATTTTTTTTGCATCATAATTACGATTGGGTAACGTATTTCCATCTGGCAGCATTTCATTCAACAACGACAACAATTCTGTAAAACTCTTATCAATCCATCCATTACTCGCCTTTAAATTCATGAGCCTTAACACCGCTGACAACCGTGTGAACTTAGTTGAACCCGCATACAAAGGAGTCTCCGCATTAGTGGACATCATTTCATACACATGCGCTTGGGCAAAAGCTTCTGCGCCAACATCGCGGATCATGTCCTCTAAGTTGTCTTCTTCTGCTTGATCTTCCATATCCATTGTGGAATCATAAACATTTTCAGTTGTAGAGACAGTTGGAAAGTCTGTTAATTCGCCGTGCCATATCCATGTTGTATAACTTCGTATGAAACCATCACAGATAAGATGTTCCCTAATATCAGTTGCGTTCAACTTCCTCCCATTCAAACAGTTCACACAGGGACATCTGAACTTGACTTCATCATCACCACTTGTACTCGCATTACGTTGCACAAACTCTATAAATTCTTCTACCCCTCTCTTGTACTCAATGCTGATGCGTGGTAAATTAATCCACCCTCTATCCGTATGCATGTTTACTGAAATTGTTTACACAATTTCAATAATCTTGAATGATCACTTTGATCGTGTTTGTATTCAAGGTGTGACCCTATCCCATTCAAGAAGATTCACCTTTTTTAGTTTATTAAACATATTAATTTTAAAGGACATATCTTAAATTTCACGAAATTTTGCCAGCATTTCGCATTGGTCTTCAGGTTACACGAAATGAAAGTGATTATAAATCACAATCAAATATGCACCCAAAGATCAATACAAAACACAACGACAAATTTTCGTGAAATTTAAGAAATGTATATTAAAATTGATATGTTATAATAAACTATGAAAATGTTATTACTCTTCTTAAACTGTCCAACCGGACAATTCAAGATTCAATACTTGTAAATTATTATTACCATCTCCTTTATTTTCAATTGTAAAAAGTACGTTTGTTAAAAAAATATGGAGATAGTAAATAATTTTTGTACTGAATCTTAAACGGGAAACTAAGGCTAATTCATAACAACAAACAATATATTCAAGCATATCATAAAATTTTAAGAATATATATCTATAATTAAATCAAGTTTATCAATAATAACCAATGAGGCTTCATTTTTGCTTCCGCAATTTTCTATTTTTCCCTTGCTTTTGATAAACTACGTGCTCCTTTATCATGCCAAATCTAAAATTAAACAACCAATGAATTGATTTGGTAAACTACGTGCTCCTTTATCATGCCAAATTTTATTTATCAATACCACAAATAATTTGAATGAATAACCTATACATAAGCAATGGAAGCAATGGAAGCAATGGAAATTTTCTTTATCAATACCTGGGAGCGCGACAACAAGTGTGGCAGTAAGCCGCGACTGAAATGGAAGCACCGGCAACGGAGATGGAAGCACACGACAGCCACCGAAAAATGAGACGCGCCGAAGATGGAAGCAAAGCGAAAAAAAGCAGTGGTGACCACACGGAGAGGAGGAGACGACGAGGCTTGCTGCTCGCGTCAAAACGTCAACCAGTGCGTAAACGGCGGTTACCGGCGGTTACCGAGTTCGTATCTCTCTTTAGGCACCGGTTTCTTATAAAACGTGTTAGTAAGTGCGGTCAGAGGTTGGGAAGTCATATGAGCTGGTAGGTTTATGCTTCGGTTGGAAGTTGGACCGAGGTAGTATCGTGCTTTAGGCATCGGTTTTGAAGCAACCGAGGCATATAGGTTAGTTTTATTTACGGTTCTGCCACCGCACTTGTATACGCTTCGAGTTTGCTTAAACCGAAGCGTATATAGCGCTTTTAAATCCGTTTTTTTTACTAGTGTTAAAATAATGGATAATGAAAGACGGAGAGAATATGAGATGGATGAAATGTTGTGAATTATGAACGAGCGTTCCAGGGAGGAACGACTCATGGATGATTACTGAATTTGTAAAGTATGAATGTGGTTATGCTAAGCTGGCGGTTCATCCTGATGTTCCGTGAGTACTCGTCCTCACGTAGAGGAGGGTAGGTCATGTGTGGGAACGACAGGAGGGCCTAGTCCTTAGGGGTACTTTGGACAGATAGGACTAACCTCGGGTGGCAGGTGATGAGAGTATTCAAGTTACTACATCACCAGGGTGCACGAACGTCGTAGCTACACAGAATTCATACAGTCCGGACAGTCAGTCTAGTATTAGGCTTTGTATGAAATGTATGACTAAATTTATGTTGTGTGTTGATGGTATGAATTGTATGTTTGTAATTGAATTAAATTACATAAGCTTACCTTGTGTTTTCCTGTGTTGTCTGATTTTGTACGTCCGTCCTTGTCGTTGCAATGATCATCCCTGTGGATGTGAGCAGAAGGAGACGAGCTGCTGGAAGAGGCGCTGGAAGAAGAAAATTTGGTAGAGGTAGAAGTGAAGACCGAACAATAGGACATTCGGTTAGTAGTTTAGTTATTTTGTAAGGTGGTCGTTCGATCACCTTCTCCTTTCATTTTGTATGAATGTCTGAATGTTGGTTTTTGTAAACCGTTCGGTCAAAATTGTTTATCTTGTATAGTTTAAATTTGTAGCTCTTTGTAAGGCCGTTGGGCCATAAACAACTCTAGTGTAAGACTGATCTGAATTATTGGTAAATGTAATTATTCTATTATATAGTTTATACTGTATCTTTGGGATGTTACAACGTCTAAGGGGTAGATTTGAATATATAATAGTGGACTTTATGCAAATTGATGTCGATGCATAAATGACAAAAACATAATTTTTTATGGGTAGATTTGATAAAAAAAATTATGAAAGTGTTTAATGAAGATAAAGACAACTTCATTATGAAGAAAAGTGATACAATTTCAATTTAAAACATTTTGAAGTTGAAGTTATCTCAAAGTGACATGACTTTAGTTCAACGTATTTTTAATTGATAAGACCTCTATCAAAATTGAAATAAAGTTGAATCATCCTAGTATCTCAAAGGAAACATATCTTCACTTCATACATTCATTGAAACTCAAAAGATTGAATCAAATTTCAAATTAACATTGATTTGGTCATATATTTTTTATTTTACAAATCAAAGCAATGATGTTGAATCTTTATTATTTTTTGTTTTAATTTTTTCAATGTCTAAAGGCTTTTAAGAGAAACTTTATCGTTTTAAAACAAAATTTGAATCAATAACTAAGTTCTCTATATCATATATCATGTTCATGAATGATAACAAAGGTAAAAGTACATTCAAATGATTGGTGCTTAGATTCTAAATTCATGATTCAATAACATCTAATCACATGAGTCATTCTCTTAAGCTCTTTAATTCATATATGTCAAAATGATCAAAGAACAACCCATTACAATTGCAAAATGGTGATGGTGTACCCATATGTTATAAAATAATAATGATTGCAAAAGAAACGTTAGTTTTAAACGTTGGCCAACAATTTTTGTTATCTCATTAACGTTCATAAGAGCACAGTTTTTTCTCTCTCATTAAAGTTCATAAGTATCAACTGTCAATTTTTATTATTCATTATTGTGACAATGGTTTTTGACCAAATTTCTGCTGTAAATAGAGCTTTTCCTACATTTCAAAAAACACACCAAATCAAGTTTTCTCTTACCCTCTCAAAAGGAAACTTTATTCCTTAAGCTATCTTAATTTTTCTTCCTTTCTTTTCTTATCCTTTTTATATCCTGGGTTTATTATTTTACTCTCTTTATAGTTCCTTGCTAGTTCTGAGATCCTCAGAAATTTTTTAGAAGTTCCTATTGTATCCTAAGGGACTTGTAATATACACAACAGATAAGTCCTTAAGGAAGATGATCTACACGCCTTAGAAAATTTTGTTGTGATTTTGTCAGCTTTTCTATAACAATCTTAAGGACTTTGACTGACATCAACAACCCGCTTCTAGACGGGTCAAAAGTCGAGATTTTCTCTAGACAAAACTTTTGGCATTGACAAGAATGTGTGTCTACTGTTTTAAGCATGTACAAAGTCACTTTTGCTCAAGAAAAACCTACTCCAAAAAGGCATAAACACAAACCTGATCACAAAAGGAAAAATAATTTTCGAAAATCTAGTCCTGATGGATATAACCCAACCTTTAAGAAGAAAGGAAATTACTTTGTATGTGAAAAGTTGGACCATCATGCAACACAATGTAGGCATAGGGTAAGAAATGATAATCCTCCTAGAGCAAATATAGCCGAAGGATATGACATTATTGATGCGACCATTTCTCAAGTAAATCTTGTTAGAAAAGAATTGCCTAGTTTCCCTTACCAAGAAGGGGGTGAATTGGTGATCAATAAAAACAATTGCTTTTTAAATCTTTTCGCAAACTAGAATGATCTTTAATCTTATCTTGAAACTCAAGCAATCAAGTGCAATTAAGGTGAGAAAGGAGCTGTAGCATCGAAAATCCTCCTCCAAGGGGTGAGAGAGTGTGTTTTTGCTTCGTCCTACCCAAAGATACTTGACCTAGGTTAACTAATACCTTATATAATATTCTAAAAATTACAGAAAAGTGAGCCCAAGCCCATCAGAATGCCGCTCAACGGTAAGTGCATGACTTCTATTTTGCCCTTCAGCTGCAGTTTTGCCCCTCAACGGTGACTGCGGGTCTTCAAAGTGCCGCTCAGCAGTAAATGACGTTGAGCGGTACTTGCGGCTTCTTCCTTTTTTGCACTTTTTCTTCCTTTTTTGAATCCAAGTCTTAGCTTCTTCACTTCTTTCACTCAATTCATCTCAAAAACCTACAAAAACAAGGAAATCAAGCATAAAACCTATCCAACTCTCTTATTTCCAAAAACATACGCAAAAGCATGATTCCAAGCTATTTTCTATGTCATAAAGGTTGTTTTTTATATCAATTTTAAGTATAAAAATAACAGTTTTTCAACTGTTATCATTCGACCCAGCCTACATCCAATGTCCTTCCAACCACAAGAAGCCGATGCACTATAATGATCAAGGTTTTTACAACAAGGTTTTTATAGTGACCTCACATCAAAAATATAAAACACCTCTCTAACCCTCTAATCAAAATACAGGCAGGCATATACAAAACAGACTAGCATCAATAATCCTCTCTCCTGCAGTTCAACCCTTTGAGCCACCGTCAAAGTCAAGAACGCAACACGCTCTTCTTCCTGTAATAACAATAGGGAAACAACAAACCAATCTTTACAAGATTGAAGCCTTTGATCTTTCAGTAATACCCAAATGTGTAGATATGATCAGCCTTTGTAAATGTAGTTAACTTCCTCTTCAAGAATCCAAAAGTAGATGAACACCACGGTGACTTCTTGTTTCTTGGAGTTTTTCCCTTTCTCTGTAAGAAAGCACTTTCTGCAAAAAATCACAAAACTGTTAGAATCACAAAAGTTCTTACAAAGATCAAGTTTGCGTCAATTTATAGATATTCACAGTTCAGACGCATTTTAATCGACTTAGCTACTAATGCAGTCGAATGTAACAGTTCAGTCAAAGCAGTTAGCAACAATTAATGCAATTAATTGAATGTGCAATTAATGCAATCGATCCACAATAAATGCTTGGTCAACATATATAAAAATATAGTCGTTGTAACATTTAACACAAGCATTAACAGAATTTCAAAACTGTAACAGACTCAGTCGAATGCAAGTTGCATATAATCGACTATGTAACACAATTAAACATAGTTTTGAAAAACTTCTTCTTTGAAAATCCTCACATCACACTTTTAACAAGTTTGTGCAAAGCCACAAGTTTTAATCAATTCACCCCATAATGAAGTCGACTTAAAACTGTTGTTTTGCCACACAATAAAAAGTTCAATATAAGTGCTTGTGGTTTTCATTTTGTAAAACATCAGACATGCATTAACCAATAAAATCCATTATATAGCACATTGAAATGCAATGTATCAACACAATCATGTTCTCCATGCGTTAAATAGATTTACACATTGATTAAAACAAGTATTATGTAAGCAGTAGAACATGTAACACATAAACATCACATGAGTTATTAATTATGTTGTCATCATAAAAAACCAGAAGCTTTGAGATTGTAGGTTCAGCTAAAACAGTGCTCGTCCTATCAACAATCTAAATAATATCCCCTTTTTGTGATGATGCAGAACCATGATTAATAAACAACCATGTTGTACAAATCCAATCATATCATGTCAAAAGTATCAGTGGAAATGATTATCAAATATATCAGATCATGTATCAGAGCAAAACATTGCAAACATTTTGAGATAATCTCATTTGATTCAGCTCAAAAAAATCAATTCATATAAGAGCACAAGCGATCATATCAGAGCATAAACAAAATATCATCATAATATGAATATCAGAGACACTATCATTGCATTCTCCAAGCATTATTAGAAAGTTTAACACAGAAAACTCTTTTTCCCAGTGATGGACAAATTTATGAACACCAAATTATGATGTCACAAACTTGTTTTCAATCGGCAAGTATGACCGAATCGTTCAAGTAATAAAACTTGGTAAGACCAAGTATCGTTCTTCCCAAAGGACTCACGGCCTAGTTTAGTTATGTGGTTTCTTGATTAACTAAGACTTTCAGACGAAATATTCGGGGTTTAAAATGCAAGACAGAAAATAAACATGTATGCATGAATTTTGATCAATGGCAAAAATCAAAGGATAAACACTTTCAATGAAATATAGATATGAATATGTTGTTGGGGTTCAATTTCATCTTATCCACTCTCATATATTTTAAGGAATTCAACAGTCAAATCATCATTGTTAATGCCACTCTCTAATGTACCTTTCCAGAAGGCTTCTCCCTAATCACGAGTTCATACAATTCCTAGCATTCCTAATGATCAGTTCATAAGTACAGGAGCTTAACGACAACCAATATAAAATTGGGAGAAATTCCCCGGATCTAGACTTCCCCGTACGTGCCCGTATCGACAAAACCAATTATCATGCATCGAATGAGTTAAACAATGCAAGCATTAAGCAAAGAGGAAAAACCCTAACTAATGATGAAAGAAAGCATAAGTCTTAATTAAAAGATGTAAAAACAGATTCCATATATGAGAGTTTCACAAGACTACATTGATTCCCCAACAAACATACAGAATTTAGTTCACCATATTCATGGTGAACCTAAGTGAATTACAATGAAAGAATGAAAGAATAAACCCTAAAAAGGTGAAGAGGAAGCCTCAGCATCCAAGATCCTCCTCCAAAGGGGTGGTAGAGAAAGTGTTTGCTTCGTTCCAGCCAGAGATACCTAACCCTAGGAAACCCTAAAGCTTATGTATCATTCGTAAATTACAAAAAGTCAAGTCCAAGCCCATTAAAGTGCCGCTCAGCGGTGATTGCGTGACTTGTTTTCTCCCCTCAGCGGCCATTTTGCCCCTCAGCGGATCTCCCGTGACTTCCAGAGTACCGCTCAGCGGTAAAATACCGCTCAGCGGTGAGTGCGTGACTCGTTCTCTCCCCTCAGCAGCCATTTTGCCCCTCAGCGGACCTCCCGCAAGCTCCTGAGTGCCGCTCAGCGGTAAACTGCCGCTGAGTGCCGCTCAGCGGTAAACTGCCGCTGAGCGGTGACTTCGGCTTCTCCTTTTTGCACTTTTTGTTGTCTTTTCTGATTTCATCTCTCTCCTTCTTCACTTCTTTCACCAAATTCACCTTAAACCTGCACAAAAACACTGAAATCAAGCATAAACCTGTCCAGCTCTCTTATTTCCAAAAATATAAAGAAAAACATGATTTCAAGCTAGTTTCTAAGCGTGAAGGTTGCTTTTAGTGTCAATTTTAATCATAAAAATAACAGTTTTTCAACTGTTATCACCCAGCATTCTCCCCCTTTGTGCATTAGCAAAAAAGGTATGTCATATGATAATGATATGCTGACAGATATTTATTGAGAGATGCATCAGTAAATCATATTAATCAAACAATGATGCTCCCCTTGTCTCAAATAATCACATGATAAAGATATAATCTCCCCCTAAAGTATAGGCATGTGAAATTATCTAAGATCCTGTGCAATGCTCCCCTTGCCATTATGCATCACTAGTGCAGAATTGGCCTTTAACGTCACCCAATAGATGTCCATCCACAAAAACCCCAACGTAAATAATTGACCGGTGGCATATCCATAAATAAGTGGGACTGTAGACGTTCGTTCTGGAGGGGGTCGGACGTCTATAATATTATAGACGTCGGGCCCCCTGTCATGTCAGCAACTTAGACGTCCGACCCCCTCCAGAATGGACGTCTAAGTTGCTCACAGGGTAGTTGAAGAGTTAATGGCATTCAGCCTCTTAAACGTCCGTTGTGGGGGCCCCGGCGTCTAGAATATTATAGATGTCCGACCCCCTCCAGAACGGACGTCTAAGTTGCTGACAGGGAAGTTGAAGAGTTAATGGCGTTCAGCCTCTTAAGCGTCCGTTGTGGGGGCCCCGACTGCTATAATATTATAGACGTTCGAACCCCTCCAGAATAGACGTCTAACTTGCTGACAGGGTAGTTGAAGAGTTAATGGCGTTCAACCTCTTAAACGTCCGTTGTGGAGGGGCCGGACGTCTATAATATTATAGACGTCGGTGCCCCGCTAACGGACGTCTAAAACCCCCTGCGAATATCAATATTTAAAACCAAAACACGTTATATTAGTTACCGCCCCGACGTCTATAATATTATAGACGTCGGGGCCTTCCAGTAACGGACGTCTAGTGGCATTTATACTAAAACGTGAACCCGCGAGGAGTTACGCTCACTCTTCATCGTCTTCCCCGCGATTTCACTCTCGCATTGCATTTCCAGGTTGGTTTTTCTCTGTTTTGGACCGTTTAAATTTACTTTTAATCCGATTAAACTGTTCTGTGATGAAATATCTTTCATTTGGAGTGATTAAAAATCGTTTTCGGTGCGTTTTGGTTCAGTTTCTTGCGTGTTCTTGGGCGGTGTTTTTTTACTGTTTTTGCCCTACGTTTTAGGTCGTCCACTCCTCCATTTCCCTCCATTTTCATTTGGAATCTGCTCTTCAGGTTAGCTTCTTCATTAATAATTTTTTTATACGCCTGTTATTGGGTTTTGTGTATGCATGTTTTTTACTTTAAGGTCTGCATGTGTTATTGTCTTTTGAATATGCATGTATTAGTTGTGTTATTATAATTTTCATGTTAGATTATAAGTATCAAATCATTGAGTGACCCTTAGTTCCTGTTTGAAATTTATCACAAACAATTAATCTTTTAATCGTTTGTGTTAAATTTTGAATTGTTCGATTGGACAATTTGAGAAAATTAATTTTTGTAATTTGCAATAACATGTAAGTTGGAGTCTATGGATAAGATTGATAAACTTTTGGTTCAGTATTTGTGTTGTTCTCCGGATGCATATTTGATTGTGGTCATCATTGACTACTCTCATTTCGTGTATTTCGGAGACCAATGTGAAATGCTGCCGAAATTTTATCAAATTTATGATGTAGACTTCTTTGCACGTGTATTAGCAAATTATGAAAATTAATTTTTTTGAATGGGTAGGGCATAACCTTGTGAGAGTTAAAAACTTAAACTGATGATTTGACGAACATAGAATGGATCGAAGTTGGATGAATGAACGTCGCATCAGTGAAGAATATGATAAGGGTGTTTCGGAGTTCTTGCAATACGTTCAACAAAATGCTAAGTCTATGAACGAGCCATATTTTTGTCTTTGTGTGCGTTGTCTTAATCAAATACGGCAAGACTTAGGCAATGTGCGTGACCATCTATTCATGTTCGACATCATGAGGACTGATACCGTTTGGACTTGGCATGGAGAAGTATTGGACCAGCCTACCACGTAACGAGGAACAGATTATGTGGAAGAATGGATGAGTGATCATTTAGAGGACATGATACGTGATGTCGGTGAAGATAATTTTGAAAGAGCTAATTTGTATGATTCTCTGATAAATGATTCAGAGCAACTGTTGTTCCCCGGATGCTCGAACTTTACACGTCTGTCTGCAACTTTAAAGTTGTTTAGTTTAAAAGCAAGGAATGGATGGACTGATAAAAGTTTCACCGAGTTGTTGGAGTTGTTGAAGGAGATGCTTCCAGAAAATAATACTCTACCTATTCGTAATTACGAGGCAAAAAAAGTTTTATGTCCAATGGGTTTTGAATATCAAAAGATACATGCTTGTCCTAATGATTATGTTTTGTACACAAAGGAGTTTGCTTCGCTAAAGTATTGTCCAACATGTGGTTTATCCCGTTTTAAAAAGAAATATGATAGAAACACTACTGATGAAGGTAATGATGGTGCACCTGCTAAGGTGATGTGGTATTTGCCTATAATACCTAGGTTCAAACGTATGTTTTCTGTTAAAAAAGATGCAAAGAACCTTAAATGGCACTTTGACGAAAGAAAGTGCGATAATCTTCTTCGACACCCTGCTGATTCACCCCAATGGAAAAAGATTGATGAGAAATTTCTAGAGTTTGGTGCAGATCCAAGAAACTTAAGACTTGCACTTGCAACTGATGGTATGAATCCTTATGGAAACTTAAGTAGCAAACACAGTTCATGGCCAGTTATGTTGATGATTTACAATCTTTCTCCTATGTTGTGCATGAAGAGAAAATATGTGATGTTGTCCATGATGATATTGGGTCCTAGACAACCTGGAAATGACATTGATGTTTACTTAAAACCTTTAATTGATGATTTGAAATTGTTGTGGGAAGAAGGGGTCGACGTGTTTGATTCACATGTTCAGGAACAGTTCCGTTTGGTTGCAATGTTGTTTTGCACTATAAATGATTTCCCAACGTATGGAAACTTGAGCGGTTATAGTGTTAAAGGTCATTTTGCATGTCCCATATTTGAAGAAAACACTAGTTACCTTCAATTGAAGCATGGACAGAAGACGGTATATATAATACATCGAAAATTCCTTCCTCGTAATCACCCTTATCGTAGATTGAAAAAAGCATTTAATGGAAGTGCTGAGGATGAGGTTGTGTGCAGACCCCGAAATGGTGAAGAGGTGTACAACGAAGTCAAAAACATTGACATTGTGTTTGGAAAACATCATAAAAGTACCCTTGCAAAAAACATTTGGAAGAAATGATCAATATTTTTTAAGCTTCCATATTGGTGTCAACTTGAGGTTAGACATTGTATTGATGTGATGCACGTTGAAAAAAATGTTTGTGACAGTGTCATAGGAACTTTATTAAACGTCAAAGGGAAGAGCAAAGACGGAATAAAAGCACGACAAGATTTGGCTGACATGGGAATCCGATCTGAGTTACATCCACAGATAATAGGAAGACGCACCTATCTGCCCCCAGCCTGTCACACACTTTCTAAAAAAGAAAAACAAAGTTTTTGTAACTGTGAAGGTTATTCTTCAAATATTAGTAACCTTATTTCTGTGCAAGAGTTAAAGTTAATTGGTTTAAAGTCCCACGATTGTCATGTATTGATGCAACAATTGTTACCTGTTGTTATTCGAGGCATATTACCTCCTTCTATTAGGGGAGACATGTTGACATTGATCCCAGATCAGGTCAGGCATCAGGGCGAAATGCTGATAGGTTTAGGAGTTATCTGGGTAAGTTAGCAAAAAGCCATGTCTCTATCCTTCATGCAACTTGGGATGACGTCCCAAAAGTCGACAAGAACCTCTTATGGCAAGATATTCAGGTATGTTTACTTACAACACTGTTGATATACTTATTTCTTTCATCTTTTCAAATCAATAACATGTGTTTTGCTTTCAACAACAACATTATGATATTCCAAACACGATACAAATTAGAAAGAAAGTGTTATCGCATATAGCGATAAGATGGAGGGATTTCAAGACAAGGCTGACACGACTATATGTCTTTGGAGACAGACAAGATCAAAATCCATGTCAGTAGTATACCTTCATAGAGGACTGGATACAGTTTCGTGAATCTAGAGAGTTTGAGGAATGGAAGCTTTGTTTCTTAACAACTTAAAACCTTTCATTGAGTTCTTATGATTTTGCACTTATTTATGAACATGGTTTCACAGGGTACTCCATCACTACTCCACAGGTATAATGTCTTTGTTATTGGTATTTCTATGTTAATTTTAAAAATATTTATTGATAACTCTTTGATGAAATTCTTATCTTCGGTTCAAACGTCCTCAGAAGCAGCTGATTCATGATAAAGTCATACATGAAGATGATGACATGGCTGAAGCAGAGGATGATCCTTTATTAAAGCTAATGATAAGATTACCCAGGTTGAAGAGAGCATCGTTAGAACTATACTGGGATTTGAGAGTATTTGGTCTGCCCCCCCATGTGCCAGTATATATCACATTGCCTGATGCATTGGAGGTGATTGGGGGAGACAGGATGTTGAATATTTCCATCATTCAACTGTGGTGCATGTAAGATAGTTAATTTTGTCTTCCATATCTCTTTTTGTTTGATTCCTATAGTTTCTAACAACTTAACTTTGTTGTTTTAGGTACATGGACACAATCGTTGTAGACCAAGGTCGGTCTTCCATGTACTGATTTGTTGAACCTCAGACCATTCAACGTTCTGGTAACACACTTGAAAACAGACAACAATATTTGCAAACATGGATGGATGAGTCAAAAAGAGACGTATACCTTGTGCCATACATTGATGGGTAGGTGTTGTTATATGTAAAAGTTCATTATTAAAGTTTCCTTAATTATTTAGTTAAACAACTATTTGTCCTTCGTGATAGGTCGCACTGGCAACTGATGGTCATCATTCCCAAACAATGTAAAATTATATGGTTTTGTTCCTTGCACAGGAAGATAAAAAATGACCTGAGAACCATGCTTCAAGGGTAAGTGTTTCTCCAAAAATGACTTTGAATTTGATGTTCCCCTTAAACTTTTATGATAAATATAGTTATGATAATTTTACTTTGTGTTTTTAATCTGTACAGAGTTATTGGTAAATCTCGAGGTCAACTAGTTCAAATTTTATATCCAAAGGTTGATTGTCATTTATAGTTCTAATTCATTTTCTATGTTATTGAATTATCTAAATTATTGACGATTTAGTGCATCATTTTAGTGTAACCAGCAGTAGGATTCATGGGAATGTGGCTTCTATGTCATGTGTTGGATTAAGACCATCATTCGAGTTGTTATTACAGATGCCTGGAATGAGGTAATGATGCATACCTTGAATACATTACAAATCAAATTCATCTTTAAACATATATGAAACCATAATGAATCTTTCTTCAATTTTGCAGCGCTTCAAGAGTACATCTCCTATACAGAGGAAACGATTAGGCAAATAAGGCAGGAGTGGACAACTTATCTTCTGCAAAGATGGAGTTAGGAATAGTTTTATTTGTTATTGAACATTGATTAATTTTAGTTTTATAAATATTGATTGTTTTGGTATTGGATTATTTTGTACATTAAGTAGAACTTTCTTTATATGAAACGCAAATATACTATACTATATATTATTCTCGGATGATTTTCTATTTTTCAGGTGTGAATTTAATGCAAAAATAAATTGATTTTTTTTAAAAAAATTCCCAGTAGACATCGGTTAGTGCACAAACGGACGTCTATAGACGTCTGGCAGTGCACAAACCGACGTCCAAACCCGTAATCCCTAAACAATCCGTTCAGCCATAAAGACGTCCATTGTGTCAGGCCGAACGTCTATATAGAAGTCCGTTGTGTGAGGTCGGACGTCTATATAGACGTCGGGCGTGACACAACGGACGTCTATATAGACGTCCGGCCTGACACAACAGAAGTCTGACTAACGTCACCCACAAAGACGTCGGGCGCAGGTCGGACGCCGAAAAGCCAAAACAACATACGTCTAAAGCCCTTTCTGCACTAGTGCATGTTTTATAATCAAAATCTGAATGCATAATGCAGTTTTCATAGAACATTTCATAGCAAATATAAATATTTGACAATATTGTATCAGATTAGAAATTGTGCAACCATATCAATGTAGCATGGATACAATATCAATCAACAATCTCAGTATTATCTCAAGTAATTTCAATCAAATAAAAGATCAGAGATATATTGAAAATGAAACAAACAACAATATATGATCATTAAACAGAATAACCAAATTTCAAATCATGGAATTTATAACCCTTGTTAAAATGGTAATCGATTGATCCATTGTTGTAATCGATTTCATTGCTTTCCATTTGAGTTTTATCTCTAGTAGCTATTCCAAAAGCAATGTTCCTGCAAAACCTTTCAAGATCTTTCTAAATCAAGCATTTTCGAATTATTGTAATGCAAGAAATGTTACAAATATAATCTGTGTGTGAAAATGTATGAGTGTTGGATGAATCGGCAAGTTTACCGAATCGCACAAGTAATACAAAATGGTAAGACCAAGTTTCGTATCCCAAAGGACTCTCGGCACTAGACAGTCGTGTGATAACTTGATTAAGTAAGACTTAAAGAAAACAAGATCATTGGTTTCAAATGCAAAGACAGAAAATTCAATATGAATGCAGTTTGATCAATAGTAGAATAGCAAAGTGAACGGATGTTGTTTAATATGAGATGAATATGTTGTTGGGGTTAGATTTCACCAAGTTCCCTCTCATGTATGTAAGAATTCTTCTTTATGCATTAATGTCAACGTCACTAACTAAATTACTTAAACTCGACCCCTCGACGAAGAAGCCTATCCTTAATCACCAGTTCATGAAATTCCTAGCATTCCTAGTAAGTAAATGTGAAGATCAAGAGCTTTAGACGACCATGACTCATACCCTCATCCCTGAGCAATATTACTCTTGGGAGAATTCAACAAGAACCTGAATTGTAAGGAACCTTTCGGCACTCATGGAATTCATACATCACGCTATGAATGAGTTAAACAAACCATGTAATAAGCACAAATGAATTACTCTAACAATTAATGAAAAAGCATGTTTTATTAAGAATCAATTCAAATACATGAGAGTTCACAAGGTTACATCATTCCCCAATAAAAAATAGAGTTTAGTTCACCATAGACATGGTGAAACTAGATGAATAATGGAAACGCATGAGATAGCAAAACCTTAAAAGTAGAGGATGAAAGCTCCCGCATCCAAATCCACCTTCAGAGAGTGGAAGAGTGTGCTGTTGTGCTACTTCAACCAGAGATACAAAACATAAGATGCTTGGGTCCTTTAAATAGAGCGAAGGCAGAACAAAAACAAAGCCCAAGACTGTGTCACCGATGCTCAAGTAACCCACTTAAGGTGTCCGGGTGGTGAGCGATGGTCTGCTACGCTCAAGCCTTAAAGAAGACGCCCAAGCTTCGTGCTTTTGGCGCTCAAACGCCCCAAAAAGGGCGCTCGGGCGGTGAGCGACACTCTTCTGAGCTCAAGCCTCAGAAATGATGCCCCAACTTCGTGCATCTGGCGCTTAAGCACCCAAAAAGACGCTCGGACGGTGAGCGGCACTCTTCTCCGCTCAAGCCTCCAAAAAGGGCGTCCGAGCTTCGAGCATCCCTCCATTCTGGTGCTTTTCCAGGCCTTTCTAAGCTCCATCTCGTTAGCACTTCATCGCTGCTTTCCATAGTGTCTCATTTTCAACCAAAACAAGGAGAATTAGTCATAAAATCATCAAATTTAACCTCAACTATCTTATTCACACAACTTAACAGAAAAACATGATTCCAAGCAAGTTTCCAAGCAGAAAAGGGTGCATTTAGTATCAAAATTACATCACAAATAATAGTATTTTCAACCGTTATCACAACCCCAAACTTAGGACTTTGCTTGTGCTAAAGCAAAATAGATTGTAACTCAGCTTTTGAGACAATCACTACAATGACTCAACATTTTTCAAAACTTTTTCTTCGAGGATAAGAGATTACTTATATCAGCTCAGCATACAGATGTTAGTCAAGATGTACAAATGCCTTAAATCAATCAAAATTAATATGATACTCATATACTTCAACAGATGCTATCCTTAAGAATGATCAATCAACCGAGTAAAAATGTAATCAGAAATTCAAAGAACTACTCCTCACCAAGGAAAGTGTTTCACTCAAGCACTCAAAGGTGTATCACTCAAGCACTCAAAAGTGTAGCACTCAACTCACAAGTGTATAGTGAGGTGTTGGTGTCTTTTTCACTCTGCTATCACAATGTTACACAAATTAACTTTGCCTTTCATTTAACCACAATCAAACATACTCACAAGCAAGTTGTGATCACAAGGGCTTTTCTGGGCTAAGAAGGAAATTGGTTTTTCTGGTCAGCAAAATCCTTGAGTTAAGAGAGACATTTATGACATCATCATTCAAGCATAAACTCTCTATCTTTTTCCCAGCTTTGTCTTACATTGAGCTTTTCTTTTCTTTTCTTTTCTTTTCTTTTCATCTTTTTCTTTTTTTTGCTTTTGCTTTTCCTATAATCACTTCTTAGCTCAATGCTTTTTCTTTTCCTTTTTTAAACTTTTCAGCAACCCCAAACTTGAACCTTTATCAATACCTCACAAATGTTCTCAACTTAAATCAAGGTACAAATTTTCACAAAGGATTTTCAAAACATGCATAAGGCTGAAGGTTCAAAGGTTAAAACAAATTGTTTTCTTTTCAATGGTCAAAAATCATTTGAAGGCTAATAAGGGATAACAAAAGATGGCCTTGATCATATGGAACCTACAAGCAAGTAGTTCAATCTTAGAAAATTCAGGCAAAATAATTCATGCTTCCAAAACAATAGCAATTATTCACAAAAAACTCTAAAGCCCAAATCTCACACAGGTAAACTTACAAATCCCAAAATTCAGAAAAATACCCTACTCAGTATCTCAATCAAGTTTTACCTCAAGCACCTATTTCATACACTGTGAGCCATCACCTGTATCTCAGCACATCATATATCATCTTAACATCAATCAGCACACTAGAGCATCTCATTGCAATACTTATCACAAAACACACCACAGTTGAACTAAAGCAATGTAGTTCATTCAAGCAAAGTACAATCAACAAAACAAATAATTAAAAGGAAAACAATAAAAACAGAAAAAGAATTAAGTCTAACAATCCAAACTATAAACAGTAAAATAACAAAGTGGCATCCATCAGTAGATGTCAAGTACACTCATCACTCGTCATCAGAGTCCTCCTCCTTAACCTCAGCATCATCATCCTCATCCTCAGCATCCTCATCCATGAATGAAGCTTCAGCTGCTTCAGCTCTACCACCCTCCTGTGTTGGGTCAGCGGGCCATGCCACATGGGCTAGAAAGTCATCCTGAGATATGAACTGTGTCTCAGGGAATGCAGACGTTAGTGTCCTCAGCAGCTTCTGCTCGCCCTTGTATAAGGCAGCCAGTCTAGAATCAGCCAAAGAATAGTACATGTCCCACATCTAAAAAGGAGCAACGTCATGAACTGGCTCCTAGGTAGGTAATGGTGCTCTCCTATGTGTCCTGGGCTGCTGTGGTGGTGGCGCTGGGTGCCCTGGCTCATCCACTGCATAGTAGTGTGTAAAGTAAGTTGCGTCTAGCTCCTTTCTTGAACGCTCCAGTGGTGGCCTAGAAACATCAATTCCAGTAGCCTCACAAAGATGAGTGATCAAGGAGGGATGTCCTAGCAGTGCCTTGCTGGTTGCACCATGGTGATGGACAAATTTATGAACACCAAAATATGATGTCACAAACTTGTTTTTCAATCGGCAAGTGTGACCGAATCGTTCAAGTAATAAACTTGGTAAGACCAAGTATCGTTTTCCCAAAGGACTCACGGCCTAGTTTAGTTGTGTGGTTTCTTGATTAGCTAAGACTTAAAGACGAAATATTTGGATTTTATATGCAAAAGACGAAAATTAAATATGTATGCATGAAGTTTTGATCAATGGCAAAAAGCAAAAGATAAACACTTTCAATGGAATTTATGTATGAATATGTTGTTGGGGGTCAATTTCATCTTATCCACTCTCATATATTTTAGGAATTCAACATTCAAATCATCATTGTTAATGCCACTCTCTAAAGTACCTTTCAAGAAGGCTTCTCCCTAATCACGAGTTCATACAATTCCTAGCATTCCTAATGATCAGTTCATAAGTGCAGGAGCTTAACGACAACCAATATCATATTGGGAGAAATTCCCCGGATCTAGACTTCCCCGTACGCGCCCGTATCGACAAAACCAATAATCATGCATCGAATGAGTTAAACAATGCAAGCATTACGCAAAGAGGAAAAACCCTAACTAATGATGAAAGAAAGCATAAGTCTTAATTAAAAGATGTAAAAACAGATTCCATATATGAGAGCTTCAAAAGATTACATTGATTCCCCAACAAACATACAGAGTTTAGTTCACCATATTCATGGTGAACCTAGATGAATTACAATGAAAGAATGAAAGATAAAACCCTAAAAAGGTGAAGAGGAAGCCTCAGCATCCAAGATCCTCCTTCAAAGGGGTGGAAGAGAGAGTGTTTGCTTCGTTCCAGCCAAAGATACAAACCCTAGGACGTGCAAGTCCTTAAATAGGGCATAAAAATAACATAAAACAAGTCCAAGCCCATAAAAACAAAAGAAAACCGGTCCAAGCCCACTTAGAATGGCGCTCAGCGGTTACCGCTGAGCGGTACTAGCGCATGATCCATTTTGCCCCCCAGCTGCTGTTTTGCGCCTCAGCGGTGATTTCGGCACCCGAAAAGTGCCGCTCAGCGGTATTTTTCCGCTCAGCGCCACTCGGTCAGACTTTTTCTGCGTTTTGGTTGGTTTTTCAGCATTCTGGTTGACTGGTTGACTTTTCTGGTTGACTAGTTGACTTTTCTGGTTGACTGGTTGACTTTTCTGGTTTCTGGTTGACTTTTCAGCACTCTAATCATTCGGTATTTCAATTCTTCTTTCAAATCATTCAATTAGCCTACAAAATCAAGGGAATCTTGCACAAAACCATTAAATGCACTTTCAACTCTCTTATTCTCAAAACTAAAGCAAAAATATGAGTTCAAGCTAGTTTCTAAGTCTTAAAGGTTGCTTTTGGTATCAAATTTAAGCATAAAAATAACGGTTTTTCAACCGTTATCACATGGGCATAGTGATGAGTTGATATTTTCTTGACTTCACCTAGTTTATTGTACTGGATTTAATTAGGGAATTGTGCTTAATTGTCCAATATTTCCCTATTTTTGCTAATTGTGCTTAAGTTGACCAGAAATTCTTATTTTAATTAATTTGAATTATCTGAGGCTAATTATTTGCATTATTAATTATAGGGAAATTGTTGAATAATAGTTTGGCACATTTGGAGGCACTATGGTGATTTTAATCTTTGCACTTATAAAAAAAGGAGCTTCATTTAGTGAAAAGAAAGAAAACATATGGGCCCATAGAAGAACACGTTGTCCAACATTGGAAAGGAGGTGCACACGGAAAGGTCCTGCTTGTTGGAGAGAGGCGATGATGATGGGTCACTCATTTCTTCATCCAGCAGCACACGTCCAAGGCAGGAGAAGACCTTTACGCGGAGAATGGGAAGCACAGGAGGTGTATCCAGCAAGGGCTTCACGGGAAGAAGCCTTCAAGCAGCAGCAACGTGAATGATGATTACATCCAGAGAGTCAGGAGCTCACGTTCGAAAATGTAGGGTCGAGGTCGGTGTGCACACTTGGAGGGCTCCAGCCGCCACTTGGGAGAAAGAGGCGTTCAATTGAAGATGGGCTTCATTGAGGGAGAAGCAACACGAGCCCAACTATCTCCACATGCAGTCCAACACGTCCAGGACAGCGACAAGCACCAAGCATGTGCTTCATCCAAAGGGAGGTGCACATCTTCACGCATCCAGCAGCTTGACACGGAGGGCATCACCTCGGTCCAGCAGCGGCCCACACTTGAGACACGGGTTGTATCCAGCAAAGATGGAGGTGCACGAAGAACCAAGGAGGAAGCGACACACGTCCAACACCTGGACCTAGCAACACGGAAGAGGGGATGCACTTCTTCATATTGAAGGGGAAGCACGTGAAAGAGAAGAGGTGTCACGGTATTGGCTTGGATTCACGCGTCCAGCAAGCAGGCCCAACTATCTTCATGTTCGTCCAACAGCAGCGGGTTGGTCCAGGAAGAAAAGAAAAGAGCAACAGCCATCCACGTTGGTTTTTCTCTCGGGTTTTCTAGTCCAGCAGACGTATGTTTTCATTATTTTTTTTAAGGAGGAGGAAGGTTGTTGAATGGAGAGCAGTGAGTAGCCGCCACCTTGATGGGAGTTTTTCTTTAAGCATTTTTCAATTTGTAGAAATGTGTAACATGCTGTTACGGGATTGTGGATGAAAAAGCTTGACTTTAATTTGGAGGGAGTGGTGTCTCGGCCTATACGTGTGTTGGGCAGCCACTAGTGTTGGGAGTGAAGAGGTGATTAGATCGGGGTAGGTATACATGTACGGTGGTTAATGTTGGAAGAAGAAAATTAATTCATTGCTTGGGGAAGTGGGTTCAGGGACGTTACGGCTAGTAGAATAAAAGTAGCTAAGCTTTTGGAGATTTCTTTTCTTTGAAAAATGAAGAAGTGATTAGGTGAAAGTTGGTGGGAAGCCACGTCCAAGAGGTGCCCACGGTGATTGATGGTTTTATTTAGGAAAAGCTGATTTATTTTAGTTGAAAGAATGTGCACAAGGTGTCAAATTCATTTTCTTTTGGCTTGAGAAAGAGGTGGAGGCACGGATATTGAAAGAAGTGTGGTGTGCTACACTAAATAGCTTTGCTGGAAAGGGAAGAAACACACGCGTGGGTTTGTTTTGGATGAAGATTGAATTTTATATTGGGTGTTGCTCCCTCCACCCCCACACATCTCTTCCTCCACCTTCCCTTTACTATTTTGCCCCTTCCTCCACCTTTCCTTTACTATTTTGCCCCTCAGTAAAATTTTATTTTTAAAATTGTTGTTTTTTAATTTTATTCATTTATAACATATTTCACTGATAACCTACGTAGTTCCTTGTATGAGTAAAATATTTTTCTACAAAGCTTGGTGATCGTGAAAAGAATTATCAAACAATCTTCTTCTTGTTCTCGGTGCAGTACGTGGTGCAGTGCGTTTATGGTGTAGTGTCCTTGTCGTGGTTCCTCTCCAGGTACGTAGTCATAATCCTTCCAATAATCATAAACCCTAAATCCTTCCCATACTTCCAATAATCCTTTTAATATCCAAGCCTATAATCCTTGCATGAGCAGCAAAACGTAGTAAAATAAAAACAAAACGTAAAAGGAACACTGCCTATGGACGGATGACATCCTTCAACGGATGTCAACATCCGTTTAAGGCAAAACGGATGTCGACATCCGTTTAAGGCAAAACGGATGTCGACATCCGTTTTGCCTTCAACGGATGTTGACATCCGTTGAAGGATGTCATCCGTCCAGAGGCAGTGTTCCTTTTACGTTTCGTTTTTATTTTATTTGTTTATTTTATTTACAGTAATTTATATTTAAATTTATAATTTTAAATGTTATATATGGTTAGTTTTTAAACGTAATAATTTTGTTAAAATATGAATTTGTTATAGGTGGAGAAGAAGCTTAACGGAAGAGAGAAAGGTAAACGAAAATGGAAGAGAGGAAGAGGTGCAGAGGGAAGTAAATCAGAAGTTTTAAATAAATTAAAATATTAAAATAATAAAAATAAAAAATTTTAACTTTTGAGGATATAATTGTCATTTTAGAAGGATATAATTGGCATTTTAAAAAATTGGGGAGGTAGAGGAAGAGACGTGTGGGGGTGGAGGGAGTAACACCCTTTTATATTTGGAAGAACATGGTGCTTTATTTTGTTGGAAAGTGCATAATGATTAAATTGGAGAGGCCCACACGGTTTATGCACTCAATATTTTGTTTTATCTTCTTTATTCTAGACCAAGGATGAAGTTTACATTTTACATGTTACAACTTCTTAAATGCATTTAAATGTTTTTTAAGTCATTTCTATTTATTCAACTATTGCAATTTAGTTTACTATTATCGTGTGCTTTCTCTGTGTCATTTCCGTGATGAATTTTTTTTAATGTTTAGCTTACTCGTTGCATTTTAATAGCTTCAATTGCATTTGGATATTTACTTATTGCATTGTTCATTTTAATGTCTTCTTTTATTTCAATGCTTTCAATTCTTGTTACGGTTTTATTTAATTTCCAGTTTAATTTAATTTTTCCGCATCAAAACAAAACTTCCAAAACCCCCCACTACGTGTTTGATCTAAGACTCGAGCCACATTTGGTCCTTGAGAGGCGACCTAGGAGTCACTTCCTAGCATTTGTACTGCATTCTCTTACGCAATCAAATTTGATGGGCCGCGATAGCCCGCATCACATAGCTTTGGATCTCATCAACTATAACTTGCCCAATATTAATGTTGAGGCCCCTGAGAACATAGTAGAGGAAGATGGACCTCTGGACAGTGATGTCCGACCCATGGGAGCATGGCTGAATGTTGGCATGAGAGAATGTCATCCAATACTTTGCTAGAGGCGTTAGATGGGGTCTAATGATGTGGATGGGTACCTTAAACCTGTTCCTCTGAAAGTGCCCTTCAGGCACACATAAAGTCCGCTCCACGTCCTCATAATCAACTCCTTCCAGCATGGACGTGGCAAACTGGCCCTTCGCTCCCTCCCAATCTACACCAAGAAAAGTGTCAATGGCATCAACATCAAAGACAATTGATGACAAATTTATGAACACCGAAATACGGCGCCAAAAACTTGTTTAACCCTCGACAAGTATGACCGAAACGTATCAAGTAATATACTCGGTAAGACGAAGTATCGTTCTCCCAAAGGACTCACGACCTAGTTAGTTATATGATTTGTTGATTATTTAAGACTTGTGAACAATTGATTATAGGTTTCAAATGCAAAAGACAAAAAGTAAACATGTATGCATGAGTTTGATCAATGGAAAAGATGAAAACAAACACTTGAACAAATTAAATGGATGAGTATGTTGTTCGGGTTATCAATTTCATCTTTCCACTCTCATATACTTTTAGGAATTCATCATTCTTTTCATCAATGCTAATGTGACTCTCTAAACCACCTTGCAAGAAGCCCTATCCATAATTACGAGTTCATACAATTCCTAGCATCCCTAATAATTAATTCTGAAGCACAGAAGCTTAAAGGCAACCAACCCTCATATTCCTATGTCTAGGCAATATGCTATTGGGAGAATTTCACTGGATCTAGATTTTCCCATACGTTCCCATCTCGACAAAATCAATAATCATGACATCAAATGAGTTAAACAATGCATGCTTTGAGCAAAGAGGAAAAACTCTAAGTACTGATGAAAGGAAGCATGTATCTCAAATAAGATGTTTAAACAAAAAATTCCATATATGAGAGTTTCACAAGATTACATAGATTCCCCAACAACAATACAAGGTTTAGTTCACCATATTCATGGTGAAACTAGATGAACAATAATAAAAGAATGAAAGGTAGAATCCTAGAAAGATGAGTAGGTAGCCTGAGCATCCAAGATCTTCCTCCAAGGGGTGGAAAAGAGAGTGTTTGCTTCGTCTCAGCCAAAGATATAAACCCTAGGAAGACCTAAAGCTTATATATTGTTCGTAATATTACAGAAAAGTGGGCCTAAGCCCAAAAGACCACCGCTCAGCGGTACCAGCGCGTAGTCAATTTTACCCTCAGCTGCATTTTCACCCCTCAGCGGAGCCAACAGGTGTTCCTAAGTGCCGCTCAGCGGTAAACTGCCGTTGAGCGGTACTTGCGACTTCTCCTTTTGCACTTTTTGAGTTCTTTTATGATTCCATCTCTATCCTTCTTCACTTCTTTCACCAAATTCATCTTAAAACCTGCATAAAACACTGAAATCAAGCATAAACCTGTCCAGCTCTCTTATTTCCAAAAATATGAACAAAAGCATGATTCCAAGCTAGTTTCTAAGTGTTAAAGGTTGCTTTTAGTATCAATTTTAAGCATGAAAATAACAGTTTTTCAACTGTTATCACAACCCCAAACTTAGAACTTTGCTTGTTCTCAAGCAAACAAAATGTAACTCAATCTTCTACCAATCAATACAATGGTTTACTCCATTCAAAAATCCTCTTTTCAAGATAAGTAAAAACTTCAATTAAGCTCATGACAAAGACTTCAATCAAGACATACACATGCTTTCGTGTTCACAAAGTCACTTAATATCCAACAAATTCTATTTTTCATGAATGATCAATCAATTAAGCATGGATGTTCATGTGCTGATGGAATATTTCCTCACTGGGTAAAGTGTTTCACTCAAAAACAAGTGTATAAGAGGTAATCACTCATTCACTCTACTATTACAATGTCACATGATTTGATTTTGCCTTTCATTTAACCACAATCAAATAAATTCACAAGCATGCATCATCACAAGGACTTTTCAATGGCTTATAATGTGGCTGTGCTAACAAGAAAATTGGTTTTTCTAGATCACAAAACCCTTGAGTCAAGAGAATCATACACAATCATTCTTACTTTTCCCCAACTTTCTTTTGCATTGAGCTTTGCTTTCTTTTCTTTTCTTTCTCTTTTTCTTTTTCTTTTCACATCTTAGTTCTTAGCTCTGAGCTCAATGCTTTCAATTTCCATTTCATAACTTCCCAACAACCCCAAACTTGAACATTTATCAATACCACAAAATATTTTCTACTCAACTCAAGGTAAAGCTTTTCACAAAGGGTTTTCAAATTATGTTCAAGGCTACGAGTTCAAATGATAGAACACATAGTGCTCTCTTTTAGTGGGCTAAATTCATGAATTTGGCTAATAAAAGGGTTACCAACAAATGGCCTTGATCATATGATGCAAACAAGCAATTGATTCAATCAAACCTGGGCAAAATCATTCATGCTTTCAAAGTAATAGCATTCAATCACAAAAACTCTGGAGCTCAAAACCTCACATATAAGCTCATTCACATTCCACATATACACATCCTGCTTAGTATCCTAATCACAATCACAACATCATGCATTTGTTCACAAAGCTTGTGAATCACCTCTATAAGCATCTAATGTGCACATCTCAACATCAATCAATATCAAAGCATCATCAGGCATTACTTATCAAACAACAATCATAAGCAAACCATCATAACACACAAAGTTTCCAATTGAGTACACCAAACCCTATTCTAAAAACATAAGTGATTGATAAAGCAAATCTTGTTCTAGTGCTTTGAAAAAACTCATCCCCATCAATCATGCTCTCTCCCAACCCCAAACTTAGATGGAAAACTAGTGAGAAAGTGAGTGGAAGGGAGATTTTCTAAAGAGGAATGAAAGGAAAAATGTAGAGAACCTTTGGAAAAATGTTTAGGAGTGTGTGTTCAGAGAAAAATCTGAAAATAGAGGCCAAAGCGTCACTTAGGGTATAAAAATACCCTAATGGGCTCGGGTTCCGCTAAGGGGCAACCTAGGCCAATTTTACGAAACCACCGCTCAGCGGCAATTTCGTGTTGTGCTTTTCTGCTTTTTAGCTTACCCTAGGTGCCTTCTACTCATGCCCCTCACTTGCTCCCTGCAATTAAGTTCTCAGAACACTCAAACATTCAATCCCTATCATGCAACTAAAGCAGAATCAAAACAAACAATACAGATAAAATCAATCAACTGGGTTGCCTCTCAGGTAGCGCTTGTTTAACGTCACAAGCCTGACCCAAAATCCTTCAGCACCCTTCAGTAGATGCAAATCTTTCTTACCAACACCCATCAGTAGGTGTATACAAACAGAGTATCCTTCAGTAGATACTCTTTCGCCTAACATCCATCAGTAGATGTAAACCCTGTAACAAACTTATAACAAAAACTAAAATACCCAAAAGTTCAAAATTACATCACCAAACCAAAAATTAAAAGTTCTTAAATCACTGGGTTGCCTCCCAACAAGCGCTCTTTTAATGTCACTAGCTTGACGCAATAAAACTCATGTTCCATCTTCTTTTTCTTCTTTCTATTAAACTCCTTCAGAAATTTAATAAAACCAGGCACCTATTGTAGTGTCTCAATCATAGGAACTTTAATCTCCAATTTCTTGAAGATTTCCATAAAGCGCTCAAATTCCTTCTTCCTATGATACTTCTTTGGATGAGGAACAGGTTTTTCATATGATTCTCTCTCTCTTCCTCTCGTCCTCTTGTCTTTTCTCTCACTTTCTTTTTTTCTTTTCTTTTTCTACTCACTTTCTCAATCTTCACACAAATTTTCTCTTCTTCTTTCTCTTCTCTCTCTTTTCTCTCTTCTTTTTCCAACTCAACTTTTTCAACATTTACACTAACTAGCACTTCACACCCTTCCCTGGGGTTAACCTCAATATTAGCCCCACAATTCTTGTCAAGCCTTTCTTCCAACTGCTTAGTGATTTGACCCATTTGAATCTCCAAGTTCTTAATAGCAGCTTCAGTGCTCTTTTGAGTGGATTCAGTTGCCTGTATGAATTGCTGAAGAGTTTCTTCCATCCTTATTGATCTTTCATTAAGTGTAGCTATTTGTTGCCATAAGGTTGGTTGTTGCTGTTGCTTGTTAAACTGCCCTGATTGTCCAGCTTTCCCACTTTGTCCTTGACCAATGCTTGGATGTGGTTTCCACCCTTGATTGAAATTCCCCTGACGGTATGGAAATTGATTGGCCATGAAGTTAACATCCTCTAAAGCTTCTGCTGGAAAGGCGCATTGACCATTGATATGGTCACCTCCACATAATTCACACAGTTGTGGTTGAACCTGTGCAATAGTCTTTAACTCTTTTGGCAGTTGTGCAAGTATCTTTGTGAGATTCTCCAATTGTTGAGTTAGTATCTTGTTCTAAGCTAGCAAGGCACCATTGGATTGCAACTATAGAACTCCTTTTTGTTGAATAGGAGCTCCTCTTTCACTGTTAAGCTCATTATCATTAGTAGCCATGTTTTCAATTATTTCTGTAGCTTCCTCTGAAGTCTTCCATTTGATATTGCCTCCAGTTGAGGCGTCAAGCATCATCTTGGTTTGTGAACCAAGACCTCCAAGGAAGGTTAGGACTACTTCTACTTCATCAAATCCATGTGTGGGAGTCTTTCTTAATAGGCTTTTGTATCTATGCCATGCATGACCTAGTGATTCCTCCATGCCTTGCCTAAAACATGAAATCTCTTGCTTTCCTTTGTTTACTTTGGATTGTGGGAAATATTTGTTCAAGAACTTTGTCACCACAGCTTCCCACTCTGTAAAGCTTCCTTCTGGAAAAGAGTTCAACCAAAGCTTAGCGTTGCCTCCTAATGAGAATGGAAACAGGCTAAGTTTGATTGCTTTGTCAGGCACCCCATTTATATTCACTATATTGCAAATCTCATTAAAAGTTGTGAGATGCTCATATGGGCTTTCGTGAGACAACCCATTAAATTGGTTACTCTTAACCAGTTGGATTAATGCCGGTTTCACCTCCATATTAGCTGCATTGACCCTCGGTCTTGCTATGCTATTGAAATGTAGAGGGCCAGCTACATTAGTGTAATCTGCAAGAGTCCGTCTGACATTATTATTCTCCATCTCCTCAATGCTATGGTAAGAACCTTGTGGTGATGGTTGTAAGAGATCTTCCGGAGGAGGGAAAAGTTCTCTAGATGTACGGATTCTTCTCCTCTGTCTACTCTCTTCTAAGCCTTCAAGAAGAGGTTCCGAGGTTTTCTTGCTTCTAGTTCGAATTGCTTCCTGCATACAAAAGAAAACAAGTCCCTAGAAAAATTTGTTAGCACAAAAAGATAGAGAAGAAGATATAAAATAAGAGATAAGAAGATAAAATAAAAACAAAAAAAATAAAAACAGAAAATAAAAACAGAAAACAGAAAACAGAAAAAATAAAAACAGAAAAATAGAATAATAACCGAAAAAAAGTAAAAAATAAAAATAAAAACAGAAAATAAAATAAAATAAAATAAAATAAAATAAAAACCGAAAAATAAAAACATAAAATAAAAACAGAAATTCAAATTTCAAAATTCAAAATTCAAAATTCAAAACAAATCAAAATAATCAATAATCACACAAATAAACTAGTTAAACCACGAGTCCCCGACAACGGCGCCAAAAACTTGATGACAAATTTATGAACACCGAAAAACGGCGCCAAAAAATTGTTTAACCCTCAACAAGTATGACCGAATCGTATCAAGTAATAAACTCGGTAAGACCAAGTATCGTTCTCCCAAAGGACTCAAGACCTAGTTAGTTATATGATTTGTTGATTATTTAAGACTTGTGAACAATTGATTATAGGTTTCAAATGCAAAAGACAAAAAGTAAACATGTATGCATGAGTTTGATCAATGGAAAAGATGAACACAAACACTTGAACGAATTAAATGGATGAGTATGTTGTTGGGGTTATCAATTTCATCTTATCCACTCTCATATACTTTTAGGAATTCATCATTCTTTTCATCAATGCTAATGCCACTCTCTAAATCATCTTGCAAGAAGGCCTATCCTTAATTACAAGTTCATACAATTCCTAGCATCCCTAATAATTAATTCTTAAGCACAAAAGCTTAAAGGCAACCAATCCTCATATTCCTATGTCTAGGCAATATGCTATTGGGAGAATTTCCCTGGATATAGATTTCCCCGTACATTGGCATATCGACAAAATAAATAATCATGACATCGAATGAGTTAAACAATGCATGCTTTGAGCAAAGAGGAAAAACTCTAACTAATGATGAAAGAAAACATATATCTCAAATAAGATGTTTAAACACAAATTCCATATATGAGAGTTTCACCAGATTACATTGATTCCCCAACAACAATACAAGGTTTAGTTCACCATATTCATGGCGAAACTAGATGAACAATAATGAAAGAATGAAAGATAGAACCCTAGAAAGATGAGTAGGTAGCCTGAGCATCCAAGATCTTCCTCCAAGGGGTGGAAAAGAGAGTGTTTGCTTCGTCTCAGCCAAAGATACAAACCCTAGGAAGACCTAAAGCTTATATACTCTTCGTAATATTACAGAAAAGTGGGCCTAAGCCCAAAAGATCACCGCTCAGCGTAAACTGCCGCTCAGCGGTACCACCGCGTAGTCAATTTTCCCCGCAGCTGCATTTTCACCCTTCAGCGGAGCCAACGGGTGTTCCTGAGTGCTGCTCAACGGTAAACTGCCGCTGATGGGTACTTGCGACTTCTTCTTTTGCACTTTTTGAGTTCTTTTCTGATTCCATCTCTATCCTTCTTCACTTCTTTCACCAAATTCACCTTAAAACCTGCATAAAACATTGAAATCAAGCATAAACCTGGCCAGCTCTCTTATATCCAAAAATATGAACAAAAACATGATTCCAAGCTAGTTTCTAAGTGTTAAAGGTTGCTTGTAGTATCAATTTTAAGCATGAAAATAACAATTTTTCAACTGTTATCAACAACCATCTTACCCCTTACGTAGCTAAAGTACGTTTCATCCTCTCCCCCCAATGCTTTTGCATTTGTGTAGAATTCTTTGACGATGTCTACATTGGCGGGAGAGGGGTAGGTTGTCAGGTAGCCCTAGTCTCTGTTGTTCAGCTCCCTTTCAAATTTAGGAATTCCTTTCCATCAGCAATGTCCTTCCCTCCACAGCTTGGAAGTATCTCTCATTAGCAGGAGTTCTGAACTTCTTTGAATAGAACTGCTCCTTCTCCTTCCACTTTGTTCCCTTGTCTTTGGTACCAAGGTTTTTAATCCTTTTGCCTGAAGAGGAGGCCATTCCTTCACATAAAGATTCACAAAACAAACACCGAAATCATCAAGCATTAGTCAAAAAAAGTAAAAATCAACAACTCTTCTTATTCAGGTTGAGGGCCAAACAAAGATCCCTCAACACTATCTGCACAAAACTAAACAGCCAGAACAGTTTCCAAATACGTTTTTGCTATATTTTTCACTTCCCAAATCAGTTTCCACTCAGTCCAAACTACAATTAGCACAATTTAATCGGTCTAAACAGTGGTAAATCATGCATAGACAGTACCAACCATCAAAAATCAAACTTTTTAGAACACTAGAATGCATGACTTACTTGATTGGAGACAAGAAATTAGTGGACAAAGCTCAAACAATTGGTAGAAATCTGCACTCTTAACAGCCACACACACCTAAACCCCAAACTTGAATGATTGAATTGTGTAAAATTGGTGAGAAAGAGGGTTTTGGTGGAGGAATGAGGGGGAAAGTGATTAGAGAACTTAGGAGGAGTGTTTAGGGAGGCTAGGTGATAACAATGGAAAAACTATTATTTTTATACTTAATTTTGACATTAAAAACAACCTTTATGACTTAGAAACTAGCTTAAAATCATGCTTTTGCTTAAGTTTTGGAAATAAGAGAGTTGGATGGGTTTTATGTTTGGTTTTCATTGTTTTGGCAGGAATTAAGATGAATCAGGTGAAAGAAGTTGAAGTAGTAAGGAGTTGGACTCAGGAAAGGAGGTAAAAGTGCACTAAAGAAGAGTCGCATTTACCGCTCATCGCCACTTTTACCACTGAGCGACACTCTGAAGTATTGCAGTCACCGCTGAGGGGCAAAACTACAGCTGAGCGTCAAAACTGAAGAACCGCACTTACCGCTGAGCGCCAAAATACCGGTGAGCGCCATTTATTTGGGCTTGGGCTTATTTTTTTGTTACTTTTAGTAAACTATATAAGGGTTTAATCGACCTAGGGTTGGTATCTTTGGACGGAAAGAGGCGAAATCAAACTTTCTTCACCCCTTTGAGGAGGATTTTGCATGTGGAAGCTCCTTTCTTCAAATTCTAGGGTTTTATCTTTCATTCTGTCATTGTTTTTCATCTAGTTTCACCATGTCTATGGTCAACTAAACCTCCATTGTTGTTGGGGAACCGATGTAATCCTTTGAAACTCTCATGTATTGAATTGGTTCTATACTTTATACGCTTTGCTTCATTAATTGTTAGGGTTTTTCTTCTATACTCTATGCATGCTTTGTTTAACTCATTCAATTGCATGATCATTGATGTTATATATATGGACACATATAGGTACATCTAGAACTGAGGAAATTCTCCCAAGAACAATATTACCTAGACATAGGGATAGGAGGATTGGTTGCCTTTAAGCTTATGTGCGAATGTAATATATGAATAATTGCTAGGGAGACAAGACATTGTAAATTAGTGATTAGGAGTAGGCTTTCTTCACCGAGACATCGGGTTAAGGTAAATTAGAAAGTGGCATTAACATTAATGAAGAAAGATGAATTCTTGAATACATGAGAGTGGATAGGATCAGTCGAAAACCCCAACAACCCAATCATTCATATTTTACATCAATCACTTTTGTATCTTTCAATCCAATTGATCAATACATGCATTCATATTTATTTTTCAGTATTTTCATCTAAACCCAGAAGCTTTTTTTTACAAGTCTAATTTAATCAAGAAGTCACATAACTGTTTAGGTCATGAGTCCTTTGGGAAACGATACTTGGTCTTACCATTTTATTATTACTTGACACGATTCGGTACACTTGCCAAGTGTTAAAACTAGGGTGAAGAAAATCTGAGAGAGCAGGCTTGGGCGAACCCCAAGGCGTAAAAAGAATGAACTGGGCTGAAATCTCGCTTGAGCCCCAAACTTAAAACCCACTCCACAGTCGCGCCGCCCGGGCGCCCCCTCAAGAGGCGCTCAAGCGTCGAGCGACACTCCTCTACCTTAGCTTGTTTGACTTGTTATGGGTATTCCTGGTATTGGGTTCTCAGATTCAACTTAGAATTTTCCAGTTTCTTTTTCCTAGCCCTCACAACACACTCAAATCAAACAATTACTGTCTTTTTACCCCTCAAACATTCAGTTATTACAGACTAAGCACACTCGAATCAAACAAACACAAAACAAACAGAAATAAAATTCAAAAATCCAAACTAAACAACAAAATAAAAGTTTGTAAAACACTAGGTTACCTCCCAGTAAGCGCTTCTTTAACGTCACTAGCTTGACCCAATAGGCTCATGTCACATCTTTGATCTTGGTGTTATCTTTTCCTTCTCTACACCAATAGTTCTTCAGTAACTTCCTGTTCACCTCTTTTATTCTCCTGGAAATTGGAGATTCAATCTCTATCAATCCATCAGTTCTGACTTCTTTCACAACACATAACTTTTTGTTGAATCTCACTGGAATGCCTAGTATAAATTCTTCATATTTCTCCAGGGAGTCTTGATGAACACTTTTTCCTTTGCTATATTTTTCTTCTTCTTTTACTTGTGACAGAAAACACTTTTTACCTTTCTTACCTGGCTTCGCAACTTTAGTACTAATCTCTGGTGCACTCCACATGCAGCTTTGAGACTAGTCTTCTTCACTTGAATTTGTTGCTCAACATTGAAGACATTGAACATCACCTCCTCTTCTTGGTCTTTGAGTGCTATAGTTCCATCATTAACATTAATGATCACCTTGGTCGTCTTCATGAATGGCCTTCCAAGAATAATAGGAATGTCTAAATCTTCTTCCATCTCCATTACAACAAAGTCCACCAAGAATCTGAGATTGTCAGTTTGTACCATCTCATCCTCTACCACACCATAGGGCTTTTTGGTGGATCCATCCGCCATAAACAGAGTCATCTTTGTAGGTTGGACTTCAAGACCCCCAATCTTTTCAAGAACAGATAAGGGCATCAAATTGATACTGGACCCTAAATCAATTAGGGCTTTCCCTATTTTATGGCTCCTGATAGTGCAAGGAATGGTGAAACTTCCTGGATCTTTAAGTTTAGGAGGAGGTGCCTTCTGCAAGATCATACTACACTCTCCATGTACCTCAATTGTTTCCTCCTCTAAATATTTCTTTCTTTTGAGGAGTTTCTTCAAAAACTTAGTATATTCAGGAATTTGTTGTAGTGCTTCAGTCACAGGAATTTTAATCCCCAATTTTCTGAAAATTTCTTCAAAGAACCCTAATTGCATCTCTTTTTCTTTTATAGAACACTCTTTAGGGTGAAGAAGATTTTTCTCAATTTTATCTTTTTCTCTCTCACTCTCTTCTTTTTCTTTTCTCTCTTCTTTTTCTTCTTTCTCTTTTAACTCAACTTTTTCTTTTCTCTCTATCTCTTTCTCTTTTTTCCTCTCATCTTCTATGCTCACAATAACCTTGCATTCTTCCTTTGGGTTAACTTCAGTATTAGCCCCAAAACTGTTGATAGGTATTTCTTCCAACTTCTGGGCTATTTGACCAACCTACATCACTAGATTCCTTATAGCAGCTTCAGTGCTTTTCTGGGTGGAAAGAGTTGCCTGCATGAATTGTTGGAGAGTTTCCTCAAGCTTTGTAGTTATGTCAGCTAGAGAGGGTTGTTGTTGCCATTGTTGTTGTTGCTGTTGTGGTGGTCTATTGAATTGTCCACCAGTTTGCCCAAACTGACTTTGTCCCATGCTAGGATGAGATTTCCACCCTTGATTGTAATTGTTGGAACGAAACTGGTTGCCCATGTAATTAACTTCTTCATTGAGATTCTTAGACACAACACATTGACCATTAATATGGTCACCACCACATCATTCACAAAGTTGTTGTTGAACTTGTAAGACATTCTCACACTCCTTTGGTGGCTGAGAAAGCTTCTTTGTCAAGACTTCTAGTTGTTGAGTTATAATCTTATTTTGAGCAAGCAAGGCATCATAAGATTGTAATTGTAGAACTCCCTTAGATTGTGATGGAGCTCCTCTTTCACTATGCATCTCATTGTCATTGGTAGCCATTTGTCAATCAATTCAGATGCTTCCTCTAGAGTCTTACATTTAATATTGCCTCTAGTTGAGGCATCAAGCATCAATTTAGTTTGTGAACCAAGACCTCCAAGGAAAAGAATGACTATCGTTGCTTCATCAAAACCATGAGTAGGTATCTTTCTCAGCAAGCTCTTGTATCTATCCCATGCTTTCCCCAAGGTTTCCTCCATGCCTTGCTTGCAAGAAGAGATTTCCTACTTCCCTTTGTTGATCTTTGAATGTGGGAAGTATTTGTTTAAGAACTTTTGATGGACGAGTCTCCAAGGAGATGACAAATGTGCGTGTTGCGAGCTCCTTCGAAGCTTCCTCCAAAAATGAACTTGAAGAAGAACAAGAAACTGAGGGTTAAACTCGATATAAACCCTAGAAATGGAAGGAAACCCAATATGAACCGATTAATCGGTTCAAAATGAAGATTGAATGGTGGAAAAGGTTTGGAACGGATCAAGAGTGATTTTAATCGACTAAAATTAGAGAAAATGATGAAAGTAGAACGAAAACCTAGGGGAGGCCATAGAACGAAGCACTGTTCAGTGAAGATGATGTACTGTTGACGAAAATGGGTGAAATGAGGAAGAAGTGGTCGGAGAAAATGTAGATCTGTGACGAAGATAACCTGATTTGGAGTGTGGACACGCGAGAATCCAAAATGGAGAGAAATGAGAGTGAGGCTCTCATATGAGAAAATGAAGTGCTCTTGAATGCGCGAGAGAGAAAAATGATGAGGCAATGTGAATGTTGACGCGTGCGCAAGGATGTGTCAGCGAAGGAATGGCTGACGCGTATGGAAGCAGCGTCCTGGAAGTGAGAGAAATAAGGTGGAGCACGGTGGAATTCAAGGAAAATGAGAATGGAGGCAGTGTGCAAGGAAGGTGGCTAGAGGGAGTCTTTGGACTCTCTAGCATGTGACTTTCAAGAGAGAATTATTTCTGAAGGTCAGAAATTCAAATTCTCATTAAGCTCAAAAGTGCCAATACAAGAGAGGAGCTGGGTATTTATAATAACCCATGCTCCTTACAAGCTAAAATACGTGCACAATAAAATGTGAAAACTATAAAAAAAAGGAACACCGAGAAAACAGATCAGGTAGGATTCCATCATACCTTCCCTCTTAAAAAAAGATTTGTCCTCAAATCTAGCAATCGCCTTATGAAGAAACTCCACACAATCTTTGGGAGCATGGCCATCTTGGAGTGGCCTTATTCTTTTATATTCACTTTTTCTTCCTCCTGGATCAAACACAAATCTGCAATAAACATCAAATATATTTTCAATTAATATCAATCCAAGAAAGAATTTTTTTATAAAAACAAGGAAATAAGAACTTCTAATATTTTGTTTTATCACATTTTGAAATTCTAGAAGTCCAAATTCACTTTTGTTTTGAGTTATTTCTTTCCTAAAAGATAAGAATAATTCAAGATTTGAATTGTCATATTTTGAAAAAATTTGCATAGAATATGAAATGAGAATTTGTTTGAAAGAGAAGTTAAAAATTGAAAAATAATCAATTATTGGAAAAGAAGTAAAGATTTGGAAACCTTCCCTTTTAGGTTCCGTGGTCTTTGAAAGAATATGATTTGTCATCGGTAACAATTTCTCCTTTTCTTTCTTCTCTCTTTCTTGCCTTTCTCTCTTTTCTTCTTTTCTCTCTTTTTCTTTTCTCTTCTTCTTTTCTTTTTTTATCTTCTTCTCTTTCTTCCTTTTCTTCTTCTCTTCTTCTTCTCTCTTCTTCTCTTCTTAATTCCTCTCTTCTTCTCTCTTCTCTTTTCTCGTTTTCTTCTCTCTCTTCTCTTCTTCTTTCCTTTCTTCCTTTTCTTTTCTCTCAATCTCTCTTTCTCTTTTCTTATCCTTGATCTCTTTAAATCTTGCCCCAAATTCTAATTCTCTACGAAGAAACCCATGATCATTTAAACTCTCAAGAAATAATTTTTCATCATCAATGCAATCCCTAATTAGTTCCAGGTTTCTTTAAATACTTGAAGGCACAAACTTTCTTCTCGTGCAAGCTTTTAAATCATGCCAATCACATATGGAAGACTTTCTACCTTTCCTAACATGATATTGTCTTTCATCCCACCACTCACTTGCATGCTCTTCTAACTTAGAGAGATATATGCTAAGACATAATATTCACTCTCTCCATAAAACCAAGGATTTGTTTTATCAATTTCTTTTTCCCAAGCTAGGTATGTTAATGCACCTATGTCTTAACCAAAGGATGGAAGATTCCTAGCTTGTTTAAACATTTCATCAACATTATCTAACCTAGAAGACCTATATAAACTATAAGAAGACATCTTTGTTTTTAAGAGTTTTCTTAATTTAAAGGGTTAAAAACTTTCACTTAGACAAGTCCCAGGTAAAAGAGGTGAGCTAAAGAGCTGCTTAAGTACCAAGTCTTGCCTTGCCAGAAATGCCTTAGGCTACTAACTAATTACCCCTTAAACTAAAATCACCTTTAAAATCAAAGGACACGACTCAAAAAAACAAACACATTCAAATACTAGACTCCTAATTATGGACTCTAATGTGATAAGGCTTAGAGTTTAATCCCTTTTAGCCTAAATCACCCCTAAACGTGAACACAAATTAAAGTTCAAACAATTAAGAAAAGTTGCCAAGAGTTGAAAGAGCACCAAGGACTCTTCCAAATACTTGGACTTTTTAAAAGGCCTTTTACAAACAAAAATGAAATTAAAAGAAAGCTAGCCTATCAACCTATTACACATCAAATGGAACAAAAAAATACAAAACATGCATGCTGCCACGGTCTGGTCCTGGTTCAGCTACAGTCCACTTTTGATGCCAAGTCCTTGTGCTAAAAACACGTACACTGATGTTGCTATTTCTGGCAGCTTTGACCCTTTTCTAGCTTCTGGATTCCACTCTCTTTGGATCTAATTCACCACTCCTTTAGTTCAGAAGACAGCTTATAGCTTGCTCCAACTAAACTTTTGCTCAACTTTGTTGCTTCTTGACAGCTTCTGGAATCAATGCTTTTGAATCTCCTGGCCAGTATAATCCTACAATCACAAATCACAATTGCAATCAATCAATATACCTTATCTACACGCAGATATCAAGAGGATTAACTTCACACGATATAAAAGATTCTTCCCTTTTCTCCTAGTCTCGTGCACTTGATGCAGCTATATTAATTTCTTTTGCTCTCAAATGACAAATTGCAATCAAATATTCACACTCAATTCGGCAGAGCAACCATCAATGCTATCAATTTCCAGTTAAGACAAAAATAGTTAAGCAATCCAGAGGTAAGAAAGTTAAGCAACTCCTCTAATTAAATGGTTGGTTTAGCTTGCTCTAAACTCTACTGAGATTCTGCTGCTGCTTAAAATTCTTGACTTCAAATATTTATCAACTCTGCACACAACACACACCTATTCTACACTTTCTCCCTGCACTGATTCAGTTCAAATATGCACACAGAAATTACACCAATTCCAGCAAAATACACATAAACATGGATATTAAACCAGATGCAAATGTATTGAGTTCAATCCTTAGTCCAACTAATTAAACAACCACCCCAAGCTAATCAAATCAATGGGGAAAGATTAACATGATGCAATGGAGAAATTGGCAGTTAAAACAGTGTTGATGCATAAATGAAAAACTCAAAACTAATTCAGAGCAGCATTTGCAATTCCTGATGCATCTACCAAGTTCCCATAGGTCTTATCAAATCAAAATCAGCTTTCACATTCAAACAATTAATATACCAATGATTCCAACAAACAATTTATAATCTAAAATGAATGCAAGAGTAGATTAAAATGAAAACAATCACAATTGCTCTAGGTTGATCACTCAAACTCCTTTTCCCTGCACAATGAACAATCACAAACAGTTAGATTAACAATGAATTCTCTATTTCAAAGTGCCAAGGTGATGGGGAAGTGCATACCTAGAGAGAATATACTAAATGACATTTAAGAGAATGGAAAGAAATTAAAAAATGGAAGAGATTAAGGAAGAGGAAACTTATGATTTGAAGATGCGCCACTTGAAAGAAAGCTCCAAGATAAGCATCAAAGGAGGACCGCCACTTGCTTGAGCAAGATAAGGTCTGCCCAAAATAGGGACTTTGGAGACAAAATACTATCTCAAAGAAGAGTGCAAAAGTGAAAATCAAACTCAAAATTCAATTGATTCAAGGTAAGGTTCAAAAAGGAGACCCCTAAGCCTTCTTATATAACCTCTAGAGTCAGCTAGGATGCAAGATCTAGGGACTTTTGAGTCCCACTTGCTCAATTTTCTCCACTCCAAAGGGTTTATAAGGCAACTAGTTCTCCTATAGTTCAAAACATAAAAGCTAGCTATGCTAACTTGCGCGCTACAAG